>NC_056728.1:1853531698-1853729198 GCF_019279795.1 Protopterus annectens
ATGTCGACCCCCCCCACCCCACCTCCCCCACTTAAATATACCAACTCCAAGATCACACTACAGAGGAGAAAGGGCAAAGGTTCACCATAGTGGCCAAGTGGTTACTTTCCTGGAGAGAAAATGCAAAAATATTCTGGGAGTTTGTGATTTTAAATTTCCAATATTTTCATCTCGCTGTTTTGAAAGTTGATGAAATGGTAAGTTGACATTATGAAGGGGGCCCACATATGTGTGGTTGTATATTCATTTTTCAGTAACATAGATAACTGTGAATGTTAATGATTTTTTGCTTGATATAGCTGACTTAAGTAATTGATTATTCAGTTTGCATATCAGGATCAGTTAAATTATATGTGGCCAGACATTGGACAAAAAGGAAAGAGAGTTATTTCATGCAGTGGTATTTTATTATTTAAGAAAATGCTCTGCTTATGGAAGTATTCACAAAAACCTTTTCAGGCCATTCTCAAATCTTTCATTATTGAGGTAATTTAAACAGAAGGGGTTGCTCTGCAGGTTACATCTTCTTAATATCATTAACTTCATAAAGTTAATTTCACCATCTGATAGGCATTTTTTTATCATTTCCAATTATAGAATCTATGATTTACTGTAACTTTATTAAAGTATTGTATCAGTCTTAATATTGAATGACTAATGCCAGTTGGCCTCCATCCCAGAGTTACTTGCTACTTTACATTATGTTGTAAGGTTACAAAAGTTTTTTTTTTCAGTGATGAAACTACAGTTTATCTGCAACACATTTTATTACTTTTGGCTTTAGCTTTTGTGTGCATTATGGCTCTGCTGAATTATGCTGAAAATAAAAAAATATGATTATAAAGGTAGATTGCGTTATTAAAATCCTATGTATTATCATTGATATAAATCATACCATTGACCATTAGGTTCACTCAGTGGCAAGAAAGGCAATCTGTGTGAACCAAAGGATACTGAAGGGGGTTATGGGCCACTCCATGGAGGTCACTATTCTATCACACTTTTGACTTAGTTGATTAGTCATTAAGTCTAGAGTCATCTTTTGTGGTCTTTTGACCAATTGCTTGTTCAGATAGAGTGGATTCAATGTTTCCTCAGTAACAGGGCATATGTTTAGAAACTTGGTTGTTCTGTAACACCTCAAAAGCTATCTTCCTATGTATGGTATGGAATGACTTCCTGAATCTTCTTATGTCTTGTTTTCTGGGCTATGAAAGTCTCCCTTCTGTTTGAGATTCTCTTTATGAAGTGTATGTTTTACGGGTCACTACATGTACAAAGGCAATCAGTCTTACAATATCAATTAACAACATTAGCAGATATAACAGATATATCATTAAGGGCTTACAAGCCTTTAAAACAAATTTTCCTTACTATTACACCCATGGCAGTACCTTCATTGTTTAAAAGGCATCTCAATGAATATATGGGCATATATACAGCTCATCATGGGACAACCTTTAAGATTATAGAAGGACATTAAGCTGTAAGCTTGTTACTGATCTATGAAACTGTTCCTCCTTTGTCTTGATATTGTTGAAGTGGACAAAGAAGAGGGAATGAATTTTGAGTTGTTTTACAGAAATTCTTACTTTGACTTACCACTTTTGAAAAGAATGGAGAAAAGGAAATACATTTTGAGTTGTTTTACTGAAATCCTTTAGTCACATGCCTTTTTCACTGTATTAAATTGGGCATCAGTATGTACTGATCCTTCATTAGAAGGGAGGATTAAAGGAACATTTAAGGACTGCAAGTTGGAAACTACTATTTCACTGTTCAGTTATAACATAGAATTATTCTCATGTAGCAGCCTATTGCAATTATGTTATTCTATACTCTTTGGATTTTTGGTTGAACTCCTTAAAACGTATGATAACTAATGAGCCTTGCTATTATAGTTGTTATCAAGTGTCTTCTTTATTGAGATAAACTCAATTCTTAACTCATAAGAAGACTTTTATATTAGCTTATACACACTTAGCATGACTCAATTAATCTACCTCTTGAGCAAACCTTTCTAGCAAAAGTGTTTCTCAGGTTTTATTTTAAGATACCTATATCTTCTTTTAGCATCCATCCTCACCCTCTTTTTCCCATTTTGCACATGGGGGTTGGGGTGGCACGTCCGCAGGGACAATCACCTTGAGCCAAGGTTTACACCACTGGGTGGCTACCCTGCCACAGTAGTTCATTCATACCACTCACTCACGCACACACTCTCCCCTACGGCCAGTTTAGGTCATATTCTTGTCTTTGCCCATCTCTTTCTTCTGCCTGCCTTACTGCCTTCTTCCTCCTTCTTCTTCTATTAATTGAACTTCTTAATAGCTTGAAGGGAAGTCTAGCAGTCTAGCAGACCCCACATTAAAGAAGACGTATGAATAAAATACAATCTGTTATCAAAATGCCAACAGCAAAGAATGGCTGTTACTTCTCACAGAACTCTTTAGCTTGCGTTTTGTAATCTTGACTACTTTCGAGCTGCTATTTTGTGTTGGGGAAGTATTATTTGCAACATTACTACTGCATAGTGACACATTTAAAAGATACTAGTTTACTATTTTCTGTCCATTTATAATATTATGCCTATGCATTAGTATGGAGTTCAATCAAAAGTAGCTGGTTGAAAATTTGTTCCAATAGTAGTGCCATGACAGTCTATAATAACTATCAAGAATGTCTATTTTAGAGCATTTTATTGAAATTATCACTTCATAGCTTTGAAACTGCAATAGATTATTTAGCTGGCATTCTGAAAACCCTCAAAAAAATCAGACATGGTGATTCCAGTATTGCTATTACTGGTGGGAAATTCCAGAGCAAACGTCCATTCTGTATCAGGTGTGCCTCTGAAAACAATGTTCTCACTAACAGAGCACTTACATCATAAGTGGTTCTGCAAGTGTGGTGAAGCCTAAAGATTTGGTCTTGGTTCACTTAAGCTTTCTAATTGGTTTTCCCTTCATGGGTAAAATAATGTTTCCACATCTACTGTTTCTGTGCTTCTTCTAACATAATCACCCCTCTCATAACCCCTGAGGTATAATGATTTACTAACCATTGGCTTTACTCAAACTCTTATTGCTTAGTATCAGTATCATTGCTTCTTTTATTTGAATACTCAAGTAGTGTTAAATGTTTCATAAAACGTATAAGCAGTTTGGGTATATTTTATATGTGATGATTTCATAGTTAAGTATGTTATGTAGATTTATTTGTTCCATTTTTAAAGGAATAATCTGCTTATACACTGTTCATTATCTGAAGCATCTTCCATGAGACTACACTGAAAGTCGAATTTATAAACTGGTTATAGATAGAAATACCTAAAAAAATAAATGTCAGTATAGTGTAGAATGCCATAAAAAGTGAATTTCTTCAAAACGTATTGTCTTTGCTTGCTTGTTTCTAACATAGAGGACTATGATTGGTTCACTGATCATGACCAGTTTATTAAGTGATTGAGGCATGGATGTCAAATTCGCTCTTGAGGTAAATCATTGCACACACGTCAAGAGCACATAATTAAAGGTTGTGCTCAGAGAGCTGAATATAATTGTTTGTAGTGCATGGGAGTCTTCGTGTCCCATATACTACTAGTTCTAGAAAAAAATGTTAAGTGTTTTACTGGCTTTCAAAGCCAAACAGCACTTAGTAAGCGCTATCAGAAAGACAGTGCAATACATTCCCTTTTGTTTACACTCACCTTGCCATGCCACTTGAATGTCCAGATTTTCATTGAATGCCCATATTTTTGCCTTATTTGTTTGGTCTTTTCTTCATAAAATATTTGGTTTTCTGACACATCACGGATAATATTTATTTCAGTTTTAGACTTCAGATTCTTCAAAAAATGCTGGCTAACACAAATGTTATTATTGTAGCTACTTTTTATGAGGAGAAGTGTGTGAAATGTTATCAGTATAGACAGCAGGCAGAAATAAATCTATTTTTTATCCTGCCACTGCCTTTGATGGTCAACACTGGCAGATTTGATTGCCTAGCATGAAATTTTACCTTAAGAAGTTAAACAATGGGTGCTTAACATTTGTTAAGGTTAGGCCTTGCACTATAGTAGTGCTTAACTGACTTACCTTTTTCTGGATATCAGAGCATAATGACTGTGCTCCATGCACGGCATAATTATTCAGGCTGACCGGTTCTGTCATATATTAGGTCTGCTGCAATCCTACAGCAGCATATTTCCTTGCTAATGCATTATCTAAATGCATCAATAGTTCAATTTCAGAGGAAAGAATGACCTCTACTAACTTACTGAAAGATAAAGACAGAATTTCTTAGACAGAATCTCAGATGCAACCAATACCAAATTGAAAGAACCACAGTCATGTTTGCCCATAAAACACAGGGATTATACTTCACAAGTGTATTTTAATGACTTTGCAGGCAAATAAAAATATCCTGAAAAGTGTACATTTTTACTGTGTGTGTCAGGAATTGCTCTGATTTTCAATGCATGAAAGTTCACACTTTTCAAACATGCTGTTTGTCTACAAAAAAATAAAAAATCCAACTGCTGCAGCAGAAATCTTACACCCCTCTTTTCCTAAGCTAAAGGTGCTAATCTTTTCCACCTTTAGAAAGTATTTTCATCTAAACTGCAAATAATATTGTTTTCTGTTCTAGTATATATCTGTATATGGATCTCCTGCTAATATCTGAAAGGCCATATCATACAATTTCATTTTCATGAGATGAAAATCACAAAAATGAAATAACTGAACTGTGAATTTTTCCCATGGCAAGTAACCATTTGCCCAACATGCCCTTTTCTACACTGTAATGTGATCCCAGAGTTGGTATATATATAGATAGATATATATATATATATAGTTAGGGTGTGTGTGTGTTTTGTTGCAGTAGTTCACCATTTGGTTATTTTGTTTTCACGATTTTTGTCTTGCAAAAATGAAATTCAATGATATGCCCCGGGATTCATGAAGCTTGCGCCAGGTGCCATAGTAGCGTTGGCGATCTAGCACAAAATATGGCCATCGAGCGATTCAGATACAAGCTGTTTCCACGTGCACTACCAGCGTACGCCAGAGCTGCGTAGCTCCCGGTGCATGTATGCTAATTACCCCATGCGCAGCAGTGTAGCATGCAAATGAAGGTATACAGTGATTCATGAAGTGGTGCAGGCATAACATAAGCATGAAGAAATGTAAACCAAAAAAAAATGATTTACATTTTGTCAAACATAAAATCAGAGCCATGAAAGGGGACCAAACTTACGTATTATAATGTTAATATATGCCGATGGCTAAATATATAGCCAATGGCATAAAACAACATGCACAACATATAAAAATTAACATTTACTGTCATGGCCACACTAACGCAAAGTAAAACCACAGTGCATCTGTGTGCAAACGAGATCACAAGGAAAATATATTTAGATGTCATAAAACTGCAATGTAACACAATTTATGATACCCCCATAACAGTCAATGGCACGCATGCTACACCACAACCATGGCACAAGGGTTGCTAAGGGTCTGTGACAGTGTTCCGTGCGGTAACTAGGAATTAGCAGTCAGTGCCATGCAAATGAGTCAAGTAATACTGAATCGCAAATGCCCTGCCAGCGTAAGGATGTACCACACGGTGTAGCGGTACAACACCGAGGAGTGGCCTGGAGGTAAACATGATATCAAGAGAGGGGTGCGCCACCGTAGCTGTAAGCACATTGGATCATTGCTAATCTGTGTTGCCTGTTGCTAGGCAAAGCCACAGGATAGGGGTGTGGAAGTAGCCATAGCTTTGCTTAGCTGAGGCCACACAAGGTAACCAAAAGTTCATGTGAACGTGGATGAAAACGCGCATGAAACCTGATAAACGGCTGTGCGCAGCACACACCACAGGTGAAACAGGAAGGATACGGGAAAACAATAAGGAAATGCTGCAGCATGGTAACTGGAGTACAAATGAGTAATTAACACCTAGGAACTCACAGTGGGCCATAGACAACAGCTAACAAGGCTGCTAGCAGCTACCTGCAGAACAGGAAAGGGGAGGTGCCGTACAACAAAGAAAAGAGAACTTTCACAGCAGAACAAAGCAAACTTGCAGTAGATCAGCTGCATAACACATTTCCCAACACAATCCTGGGTTGTGAAAGGACAAAACAAGAAAGGCAGCAGCTGGATGCATGCCTGACAATGGGAGGGGAATTGGGTTGAAAATTTAAGTAAAGAGCAATAGATGAATCATGGCAGCCAAGCTTAAGTCAACACCAAAGGCCCCACAATAGCAGTACCTGCTGTAAAACCAATAATTAAGATACCCTGCAACTGTAATAGCACAAACACACCCAATTACACCAGCATCATCCATTTCACAATAGTATAAGGTGTGAAAGACCCACACACACACACTTGTGTATTCAAAGACACTCTGCACCATTGGTGTATACAGATGGGTAACTTTTAATATGTACATGTTAGGGGCCATCATAGCTTTGATTCACCAGCATGTGTTGGAGACTGACAGTGGTGTGGAGGATGATGCTGACAACCATCTTAGGCACCAGAGGAGGAGAAGAGTGTTCAGACCCAGGGTAACCTACCAGGGGCTACATGATCTGGAGATAGTAGAGCATTACAGGGTGGACAGGGACATCATACAGCAACTTGTTGAGCTGTGCCAGCCACACCTCAGAGCCAGAAGTAACAGAGGGGAACCCATCCCAGTGGACATGAAGGTATGTGTAAGCTTGAGAATACTAGCCACAGGTACCTTCCAAAGGCCAACTGGGGATATCATAGGGATCTCACAGGCATCAGCATCCAGGGTACTCCACCAGTTCCTGGATGTCATGTTACCACATGCCAATGAGCACATATCCTTCCCCAAACTCAGGAGGAGTTGGCCAGCAATATGCGTCTCTTCCACCATGTGGCAGACTACCCAGAGGTACTGGGTGCAATAGACTGCATGCACATGCACATCAAGTCACCACCCGGTGAGCAGAGTAGGCGCTACATAAACCACAAGGGATACCCCTCCATCAACTGCCAGGTCATGTGCAATGCCCAGGGCATTATCATGGATGTGTGTGCTGGCAGCTCTGAAAGCTATCACGACTCCCACATCTGGCATGCCTCATAGCTGTATCAGGTATTTGCCAGGGGGGACATCCCATATGGCCACCTGGTGGAGGATGCTGGCTATGCACTGTAATCTTGGATGATGACTCCCATCAGAAATGCACACACAGCCACACAAGAACGCCATAATGAGGCACACGCAGAAACCAGAATCATCATAGAGCGTGTGTTTGGGATGCTGAAATCACGGTTCCGTTGCTTGGACCTATCTGGTGGAGCCTTGCAGTACTCTCCAGGCACATGTGCCCACATCTTCATAGTATGTGCCATGTTACACAATATGATCCTGTGGAAACAGTTGCAGCAGGGACAGAATGGTGAAGGCCCTCACAGCCTACCACCATTGCCAAGGAACCCACAGGCACAGAGGGACTCAGACCATGAACACCCTGTGCTAGCCCCAGTAGGTAGATGGAGGTGTGCCCAGTATGCCCATGCCTTGGCAAAGAGAGAACGTATAGCACATACACTGACAGTGTAGGCACTCATGGACTGACACCCTTCTCCACCTGCACACACAGCAAACATGGATGGCACATACACACGACCACCTGTAAATTGTCATGTATAGGTGGTCTACTGTGTGCATCCTACATAGGTAGCCCTCAACTATTGTACACACAACTGCCATTGGCCCAAGGTAAGTCAATACCTGAACAGTAAATGAAGCTATCAGCATGTGTCCATACTGTATGTAGAGGTTCATAGATACATAGGTAGGTACATGCCCAACTGCAGAGGCCACTCATAAGCATAGGCAAAAAGTGTCTGCTGTTGCCACCCCATTGATTAAATAACTGTCCATCTGTGGAGCAGAACCAATTGTGGGATCCCTGGGGTGTATCCACTGTTCCCCACCCACTCTGCAAGGATTCCCTGGAGTGTTAGTAAGGGGTTTTGTATAATGTAATCAGCGATGTAGTTCCAAATAATGGGGAGTATCCCTGACAGGAATCTTCACAGATGTTTACATGTTACATAGTATACCTTAAACACAGCTTGCATATATAGGTAGTTCTCCACAGAATAATAAACATGTGGAACCCACAACCACTGAAATGTGCGTTAATCACCCTTGCACTACCAGTGCCTGCTCTGAGATGTAAGATATTGCTACCAGGATTAGAACACACAACCATGTACACAGTCATCACAATAACATACCACTAAGCTACCTGAGATGTACCAATGGCAGTCGTGTATACTGACAGGATAAAACACAAAAGGTAGGAATGTGTTGAAATAGGACAAACCGACATGTACCCAATGAAAGGTGTATGTTTTATATATATATATATATATATATATATATATATATATATATATATATATATATATATATATATATATATATATATATATATATATATATATATATATATATATATATATATATATATATATATATATATATATGTATATACACATCATCATATATATACATATATATATATATATATAGAGAGAGAGAGAGAGAGGGGGAGAGAGAGAGATATATATGTCGATATATGGGGATATACATATATATATGTAGATATATAGATAGGTTAACAACATCTACATTTATTTATTTATTTATTTGCAGTTGGTTTACCAGGATAGTCCATTGGGCCAAAAGAACCCATTTTCAATGGAGTCCTGGGGAGAAAAGCTCCAATACAGACAAAAATTAGGTGCATACAAATATAAAAATATAAAAATACAAAAAGATTGTACAGAGTAAAAACATAAAAACATTTAAGTTCAAAATTCAAAAGCATTCTAATCAGTACAGTATGATGGGGATAAATGAGAGGTAGGAAAAAGAAGGGGTAATGTGATATACATCTAGAGGAGTTATTCAAGCAGACATCAAAAACCTTACAGAGTAGGTATGTTGATGGAACTTTGGATTAATAGGTGGAGATACGTATCAAAATGTAAAGGATGATGAGATATAATGAAATTATGAGGGGAGAGAGCAAGAGCAATCCCATTGGGACCTCAGGTATGTATGGAGAGAGTTTTTAAATATGTAGTGGTTAGAGGTGGTACGAATGGTTGGTGGGAGTGAGTTCCAGAGGCGGGCAAGGCTGAAGGATAGTAGGTGTTTACCTGGGGGGTGAGATGGTTTATGCACTTCTAGTAGGTTTTGATTGTTAGATCTTAATACTCTGTTTGGTAGGTGCATTTTAAAGGCAGAGGACAGGGATGGACAAAGAGAAGGACTAAGAATGAGCTTGTGAGCGAAAGTCAGCTGTATATAAGTAAGATGATTAGGTAGTTCGAGCCAGTTTAGGGTTTGGAGAGAAGAACAGTGGTGTGTGTGGGACCTGTGTCCATTAGCAATTTGGCGATTTTATTATAGCAGGAGGATAGCTGGTTTTAGAGAGGACTGAAGGTTGGTCAGTAGTGGGGCCCCATAGAGAAGGGAGGGATGAGAAAAGAGGAGGCGAGTGTGATTTTGGAAGAGCTTGTGAGGTACTGATTTTGGTAGAGCATACCTAGTTTTTGATGGGTTTTTTTTATATTTAGTTGTAGATGGGAGTTGTAGCTAAGCCTATTATCTATATGTACACCAAGTAGCTTTGTTTCAGTCACTAGTTCAAGGGGTAAGTTATTTTGGCTGGTAATTGAGAAAGAGTTTATGTTGAAGGAAGTGGATTTGGAGGGGGTAAATACCATAAGTTTTGTTTTGGAGGCATTGAGTGCCAAGTGATTTTTTCTCATCCACTGCTCGGTAATTAAAAAAGCTTCCTGGGTAAGTGTTTGGAGCTGAGAGGAGGATGTGGCAGAGCAGATAATAGTAGAATCATCTGCATATTGGATGATGTTTGCAAAAGGAATTGATTTATGGAAATCATTTATAAATATATTAAAGAGGAGGAGACCAAGAATAGATCCTTGAGGAACTCCAGTGGTGTACTAAGGAAAGGGGAAGTGGCCTTTTTCCATTTAACAGCTTGGTTTCTATTTGATAGATAGCTAGAGAACCAATTTATGGAAGACGGAGAAAGGTTAAGTTTTGACAGTTTGGTTAAGAGCAGATTGTGTGAGATAGTGTCGAAGGCCTTGGAGAGGTCAAGTAGTAGGGTAGAGACTATGTGGCCGGAATCACGTGCAGTGTTAACAGTCTCAAGGAATGATAAGAGAGCTGTCATAGTGCTGTGGTTTGGCCTGAATCCATGCTGTGTAGGAGTTATAAGGTTGTTGTCCAATAGATGTGGCAAGAGTTGAAGGTGGACACTTTTCCAGGATTTTAGAAATAGGGGACAGGATAGCAATAGGACGGAAGTTGTTGATGCTACAATTGTTACCTCCTTTATGTAGAGAGATGATGAATGCTTGCTTCCACAGTTGGGGCACAGTGCATTCATGAATAGATCGGTTGATTAGAATGCTGATGGGATAAGCAATAGCCTCTGCAGCTATGCTTAGGAAGTAGGAGGGAATGGTGTCAGGGGCATTAGTGCAAGGCTTCAGTTTCTGGAGAAGTTTCTTTATAGTGGAAGTGGGTGTAGGTTTTAGTGAGAATAGAGAGGAATGTGGAGAGAGAGTTTGAGGGTTGAGGGTGATGAGGCAGTTGGAGTAGTGGATATGGTGGAAGATAGGCAGTGTGATGTGGAATTTGGGATAGGGTTTTGGGTGGGAGAAGGAGGGGTGTATTAGATAGTGAGGTGGAGCTTGTGAAGGAGGAGGTGAGTTTGCCAATGGAGTCGATGAAAAAGGAATTAAACTGTGTAGCTAATTCTAAGTCAGGAGTGTTTGGGTCTGGGGTTGGAGTGTGTGGTTTGCTGGGGTTAAGGAGGGTGGATATCCTTCCAAAATCTTTGAGGGTTGGTTTTATTATTGTTTTGAAGTGTGAAGAAATATTTTTGTCTATCTGAGGTTATTAACTTTTTGACTTTATTTCGAAGGGTTTTGAATGCAATATGATGTTCTGGAGTCTTAGTTTTCAGATAGAGTCCCCAGGCTTTGTCTCTAAGTCGCATAGTTGCTAGTGTGAATTTGGTTAGCCATGGGGCGGAATTTGTTTTGATTCTTTTTGTTCTTAGAGGGGCATGGGAATCAAGTATTCTTAAGAAAGTGGAGTTAAAGTGAGCAACTGCTTCTTCTAATGGAAGTGTCTTTAGATTATTCCAATTAATAGCTTTCAGGGAGTCCACAAAGATTGATGGGTTGAAGCTTTTGTCATTACGAGTAGTAATGTAGTTGTGGGAACGGTATGAGATACAGGGGAGTCGATGAGTAAAAGTAGGCAGATGATCACTAAGAGGGTCAGGAAGAGTACCGCTATCTGAAAAATAGTGGGGATGTGATACTAGAATCCAGTCAAGGATGGTGCCACAGGAGGGGTCTTTTGATGGGTGAGTTATAGTATTGATTAGTTGGGTAAAGTTATATAGGTTGATGTTAAGAGGATTTGTTAGGGACTGGATGGAGGCCCAGTTAATATTAACATCTCCTAGGAGTATGGTTTCATTACTAATGTTGTCAGAGAGCCAAGAGAGGATATTTTCAAGTGTGGAGATATTGTCCCCTGGGGGAATGTAGATAGATGCAAGGCATATGTGTTTATGCTTATTAACTTGTAGGAGAGTGAGGAGTAATTCTGCGTTGTTAAATGTAGGAGTGGGTTTGTCGTAGGGGATAACTATCAGGGAAGAGGAATATAGGAGGGCTACACCGCCACCTTTCCTTTGGGTCCTGTCTTTTCTAATGATAGAATAGCTGGGCGGAGTAATTTCAGAATCTTTTATAGCGGGCTTTAACCATGTTTCTGAAATAGAAAGTATGTCAGGTTTATTATGCATAAGCCATGCATGGAGGGTTGGGACTTTATTCATTATGCTTTGGGAGTTTAGAGAGGTGAAGTATATAGGCTTGTGTGAGGAGGAAACGGAGGAGGGGCCAGGGTTGGGATGTATATCACCAGATAAAAGACTGGAGATGAGGTGAAGGATTGGGTTCAAAAGATGATTAAGTAGAGTGAAATGGTGATTTGGGTCAGTTGTAATGATTATGGGGTGTTTGGTTGCTATGGGGGAAGAGATTTTTTGAAAGGAGAAAACTTTGAATGAGAAGGTAAGCAGCTGTGTTATTGGGTAAAGATGGGGAGAGATAGGAGAGTGCAAATGTGAGAGAGGGAGTGCAGATGGTTGGTAGTATGAAAACATTGTATATGGTGTGAAGTATGGGGTTGGGTGAGGTAATAAAGGTATGATAGTTTAAGAGATAATAAGAGAAGGATACAAATGGATGAAGGATTTAATGGCATGTTGATAAGGCTGCTTAGTGTTGTTTGTTATGGATATCTTATATATGTTATAAGGTAATTGTACAGGGGGATTGAGAAAAAGCTTTGTAAGGATGTGTAGGATAGGGAGTAGTAAGTGTGGAGCTGGAGGAAGAGGTAGTTGAGTAGAGGAGTGTTTAAAAAGAGAAGAATGTATGTATTGGCTGTGGGAGTGGTTACAAATTGGGTAATAGGCTGATTGGGGTGTGTCTAAGGTGTAGAGGGCTGGTTGGTGTAGGGAGGAAGTGGGTGTGGAAATTGGAGGGATATAGGTAGAGGCACTGGGGGCGGGTGGGATTTGGGGGCAGGGTAGGGGAGCGGAGTGAGCCCGAAGGGCGAACAGAGCGGGAAGAAACCAGGAGAGGAGGATCGAGAGTCAATCAGAAGAGCATAGGATGCAGGAGAGTAAGTTGTAGCTGGGTAAGTAAGGTATTTCTAATTAAAATAGGTGAAGTGGGCAAGAGTATGGATGAGAAAGAGAGGGTAGCAATAATGAAGATAAAAGCAAGAAATGGGTGAGGAAAGAAAACAAAAGTAAAGTAAGGTAGGGGGACGCCCTCTAGTGGCCAAATGCAGGAGTGCACTTGAGCAGCTAGGAAGGTCTCAGGACAAGATAGGATGTACTATAGAGGAGCAGGGGCAGAACTCAGAAAAAGATGGGAAGGTAATGGAAGGCCTATAGGCTGCTAGCTGTCCTGGCAGGGAGATAGCTTACAATGTTAACAAGCAGAAGTACAATGGTAGGAGCCAGAGAGACAACAGATGTACATACTTTCGCAGTGTCCTCTGGGAGACACTCTTCCAGGTTCCGAATAAGGAAAGGATGCAGCAGAGCAGTATGTCTCTTAGATAAATTTATATGGAGTAGGTGACCTTTTGTTGAATGTATGTGTCCACCCAGGCGAGGTCCCAAGAGAAATTATAGGGCAAAAAAAAATTTCGCAGTGTCCTCTGGGAGACACTCTTCCAGGTTCTGAATAAGGAAAGGATGCAGCAGAGCAGTATGTCTCTTAGATAAATTTATATGGAGTAGGTGGCCTTTTGTTGAATGTATGTGTCCACCCAGGTGAGGTCCCAAGAGAAATTATAGGGCAAAAAAAAATTTCGCAGTGTCCTCTGGGAGACACTTTTCCAGGTTCCGAATAAGGAAAGGATGCAGCAGAGCAGTATGTCTCTTAGATAAATTTATATGGAGTAGGTGGCCTTTTGTTGAATGTATGTGTCCACCCAGGCGAGGTCCCAAGAGAAATTATAGGGCAAAAAAAATTTCGCAGTGTCCTCTGGGAGACACTCTTCAAGGTTCTGATTAAGGAACGGATGCAGCAGAGCAGTATGTCGCTTAGATAAATTTATATGGAGTAGGTGGCCTTTTGTTGAATGTATGTGTCCACCCAGGCGAGGTCCCAAGAGAAATTATAGGGCAAAAAAAATTTTTGCAGTGTCCTCTGGGAGACACTCTTCCAGGTTCCGAATAAGGAAAGGATGCAGCAGAGCAGTATGTCTCTTAGATAAATTTATATGGAGTAGGTGGCCTTTTGTTGAATGTATGTGTCCACCCAGGCGAGGTCCCAAGAGAAATTATAGGGCAAAAAAAATTTCGCAGTGTCCTCTGGGAGACACTCTTCCAGGTTCCGAATAAGGAAAGGATGCAGCAGAGCAGTATGTCTCTTAGATAAATTTATATGGAGTAGGTGGCCTTTTGTTGAATGTATGTGTCCACCCAGGCGAGGTCCCAAGAGAAATTATAGGGCAAAAAAAAAAAAATAGGAGCGTACTCCCAGTCAGGCACTGTAGTAGCCGTGGCGAAGAGTTTGAAAAAACCATGGAGGTATATATAAATGGGATACCTACCACATACTGACTGCTTTACATACCGACGTGTGTAATCTCGAGGCTTAAGGTCTGAAAGAACACAGTACCGAAACACCAGATGAGTGAGGTGTAAAATCACGATGCTAAGGGACAGTTAGTCAGTGCTTCTGGTGTTGCGGTAAAGGGAGGTTACTGTGTGTAAGTGTGTTTCTTAGGGCTGTAGTGTGTGCAAGTGTGTGTTCTGGGTGTGGTGTGTGTTCTTGGGGGACTGTAATGTGTAGGTGTGAGTTAGCTTTGTGCATCTGCTGCACAATCTAGGAGGTAGAATATTAACGTAGGAGGGTGTGGGGTGGCGCAGACACCTACATGGGGGGTGTAGGGGGGGCTTGGCCACCTGCTCATACGTAGTGTAGGATGGTTTGTTTGGATGTGGTAGGTAGCAGTGTATCTGTGTGTGCGTGTGTGTTCCATGTTCGTGTTACTTTCGTGAGTTACTGTCGCTGTCGGTAATGTGGGGTATGGGAGTCTGGGCCTGGTACTGTGTGCGTCAGAACTGTGTGGTTTCAGGATTCCATAGGTATCCTGTATACAGCAGTTGAAGTGTTCATATATGTGTATAACATGGACCATAGCAATCACACATTCCGACAGTACCAACCTTTATGAACAAAGGATATGGAGAGTATATGCCTATACACTATTACAAATATGTGCTATGGACATGAGCCAGTGATAGTGTTACCACCTGTCCTACTTTGCGAGGGACAGTCCCTCTTTGGGCGGTTGTGTCCTGACCAAATATATTAAATGTGGCAAATGTCCTGGGATTGTAGGACATAATTATGTCCCATATGTACTGTAATAGTTGCATACAATTGTTATTTCTGTATCTAAAATACCTACATGTTACAAGAAACAGGATACGCAACTAAACTGCTACAAGAATAAGCTTATATTTAGGCAAGAAAGGAAAGTTCTATCTCTTGTACTAACCGTGGGTTTGCGTCGGCCTGTAAATTCTGATGTGTGTCCCGAAAATGTCCCACTATGGCCATATATAAAGGTGGCAACCCTAGCCAAAGAGGGTCAGTCACCAACACAACTATGATGACTGCAAATACCTATGACAGAAATACACATCTTTCATGTAGCAACACTTTATTACATTCAGATGTATTACCAAGGGGATTCAAGGACTAACATCACCTGCATGCTATACAGGAACCACATAACAGTGCCTTAATGAATCAGCCTGCAATTACCATAGTATTAGTCCACTAAAGAATAGGTGTTCAAATAGGGAAGGAACCCTCATGCACATATCGATTATGTATAAAAGCAGTTCCTACACACCTGCATCTGCTATGCACACCCACCAACATCACCTCCACACCCAAACAAATTACAATAGAAACTGTAATAACATCACAAATCATTCACTCACTGTACGACATCTGCAGAAGCCTTAACATACCTTGTCAGAGACACACTAACATGGCCCTATGTGAAATAGATGCTGTTATACAATGGAACAGCTGCTGATGTTACAGGTTTTGCTTGCACTAATCCCATTTCAGAGGGTTGTGCATACACCGGGATGTGTTAGCAACTACTGAGTAACAGCACAGTATGCTACACTTGTACACCAAATCAAGGATGTCTGGTGAGCATACTATAAACCACATAGCAGTTCATGCATGACATTCAGCCTAGAGCTGCCCAAACATCCTTGCCAGACTTAAACATCTGCAGAAGTATCAGGTACAAACAAACCCTGCATAAGTAGCAATGTTCTGAAATATAACAGCTGTACTCACATGTAGAACAAAATTGTCTAGCCATTACACACAATCCACGGGAGTCATGAAGCTAATATATCTCTGTGTGTCTCCATATAGCTGTTGAAATATATCACAAACAACACATCCAGGCCGTCTTCCTTGAAAGTAAGGCAAACAGACAATGCCCAAAAAGAGTACTCAGTTATACACCATTGTTGCCATGGTATCAGCTAGTGGAGTAGCTGCACAGCTGATGTGCATCTAATTAACTATTTTGGAACACCAATTGGTGCTCAGGATACCACATGTTACCGATATTTAACTAGAAAAGGATGGGTTATCACACATTCAAAACATCCGTATATACCAGCAGAACGTTACAAAGAAGATTGAAACACAAATTGAAAAGGATTGAATCAACAGTTAACGACACCTCGGGTTACTAATAGTAGAATAGTCATTATGTCTGTGTACTTAGCACCTTTTCTTAGTATTTAAAGTGCACGCAATCCATATAGTGGAAACAGTTATCTTGTAGTGATGTATTGTTGAGCATAGTAATGCTTGTAGTATTTGTGTGTACTGCTGTAGGTCACAAGGCAAACACTGCATACACCACAAGGGATGCTATATAAGGGCTTTGAACAGAAATATTCCTCACCAGCCACTGTCAGTGGCAGGGCTGGTCCAACAAGTATGTGGTATAACAGGGGATAGTATATGTTGATATATTGTAACGGTAGCCATATGTATAGGTATTACTGAGAATAACATGTTGAAGTTTGGGCCACTGTGCAACTATGATTTGCATTGTGGGATATTGTGCCAATAACTGTGTAATGTAAAGTATTGTAGGCAGATATGTATTACAAGCTACATAGCATTACTGTTATGTTAGGCAAACATTAGTTATGTCTACTGGCATTTAAAATACACAATAACAGGATACATATATCTTTTAGTCACCCGACAGTTTATCAGCATGATAGCAAAGTAAAATGGAAGAGCTAGTTAACTATCCATGCACATAAGACATGTAATATGTGCAAAGGTAGGTACTAGACTCTCTTACCAAGGGTATTTATAAGCATAGCTAGAGTGTGTTGGCTTTCGCCACCCCCATAGGTTGGTTCCCTGTGGCTCTGAATGGCAGAGCCATTAGTTCCCTGTGCCTCTGTCCAGCAGAGCCACTGCAGTAATCCCCGGGGTACATGTCTGTCTCCCATCCACACGTCAAGGTTTCCCTTGAAGAGCACTAGTGAGGGGCCCAGCCTGATGTACATTGGAATCATGTTCCAAAGCATGGGGAGTGTCTGGGTCAGGAATCTATCTGTCCAGCATGTCCTAGTCATCGTTGTGGTTAGGTGTATATCCCTAGAGCATGTGGCTCTCAGGGGCCTCTGTTTAGGTGGAGCATATCCAGCAATACTGTGTTGGACATGGGCCTTGTATGTCAAGCAGATATCACCTGTGAGTATGCTGTATGCAAAGGAGTACAGCTGGAGTTTCTTTGGTTGGGCTGCATAGGTCATCTGTTTGAGGTCAGTAATCATCTTGGTGTTGTACTGTTGTGGTCTTCCAAGCTGTTGCAGATGTCTTGTAAGGTATATCCCAAATGGGGTGTTTTATCCTTTAATGGGTCTAATAAGTCATGAGTAGAGAGTCACAATGGCCTCCTTTGATCTGGATGTGAACCCATTAGAGATTAGGGGGGCCATGTAGAAGGATATTCTAACCACCTTGTCATTATGGGTATCAAAGGAGAGATTGCTATCTATTGAGGTTCCTGGATCCCTTTTTACCTTTTCTGTATTTAGGGGACTAGCACCTATGTGGTAGTCCATGGGTAATTAGTTATATTCAAAGGGGATGACTATGCACTTTTAGGCATTCAACCTGATGCCATGATAGTGACACCAGGTATCCGTCTCAGTGCGAACCTTCCAGAAGGTATCTGTAACAGCTGGGAAAGCAATTATGTCCCCTAGTTTTCAGTCGTTTGCAAACCTTTTCAGCCAAAGCCCTCCTGTGCTTGTCTGTATGTCAGAGAAGTATATACCGAACATGAGGGGTCCTAGGACTGAGCCCTGGGGGACACTACTTGTAACTGGTATACAGTCTGACATAGGGTATGCAACTCCCACTGTGTGGGTTCTGTCCATGAGCCACTTTGCAAACCATCACATGACGTAGGGGTTAATGTTCAGGCGGATGGGTATGTTGATAATACCAGAAGGAGGAATGCTGTTGAAAGCCTATGAGAGATCTAGGTAGGTTGTGTGGACCTCCTTACCCTCATCTAATGCCTTGGTAACTGTCTCTAAGAAGTCCACCAGGTTTAGGAGGCATGGTCTGCCCTTAACAATGCCAAACTGGGAGGGGTCAAAGGTTTGGAGGTACCCAATGTCTCTGTGACTGAGATCCATGATGTGCTCCATAGCCTTGCAGACCAGGCTAGTCAGGCCTATAGGGCAATAGGTCCCGTGGTCTGTTATGGCACCACCTTTGTGGAGTGAGATAACTGTTGCTGTGCACCATTCAGGGGGCACTCTGTTTGATGTGAGGCTATTATTGAACATGGTGGGTAGGTGGGGAGCCAGTACGTTCTGAAGTTCATGTAAAATGCAGCCTGGGATGTTGTCCAGTCCCATGGATGCTGTGATATTGGCTTTAGAGTGTGCAGCTTTGAGAGGGAGGGGAAAAGGTAGCACTGAACCTATCTGTCAGGATGTTGCCAATATCAGTTGGTTTTGTAATGTTTGTGCTTTTGTGCTGTAACTCAGAGCAGATCTGGTTGTTGACATCGAGATATGTGACATAGCTATAGAATGCTTTGTGGTTGTTGATGGAATTAGTGGTGGTTTAGTTTTCATAGCTAGCTTTGGAGGATCTTATAAGGGATCTCACCTTCTTACTGAGGCTGACCAGGGATCTCCTCCACGCATGGGCTTGTACTCTTGTTTGCAACAGTGTCTTCATAGGTTCATAGGTTGGTACTAGGCTATCAGCCCTAGGGCCTATACAAGCCTAGCCATAACATTTCCCTGGCTATTTCTTCCCACACTATTTACTTCCCTGGATCCCTGTCTAGCAGGGCAACTGACATGATCCCCAGGGTGAATTTCCTTTCTTCCATCCAATCATCAAGGTTCCTTTTGAAGAGGGCCAGAGAGGCACTCTGCTTGACATGTATGGGCAATCTATTCCAGAGTCTGGGGAGTCTCTGGGTCAGGAACCTATCCCTTCAGCATGTTTTGTTTATTGTGATGACAAGGTTTAGATCCCTGGAGCGTGTGGCTCTGAGTGATTGGGATTTCTTTAAGTGTAGCATGTCCAACAGCTCTGGGTTTGACATGGCCTTGTATGTTAAGCAGAGATCGCCTCTGAGTAGACGATATGTGACAGAGTATAGCTGGAGTTTTTTAAGGCGGTCAGCATAGGGCATCTGCTTTAGGCCTGTGATTCTTTTAGTGAGGTATTTCTGCGGCCTTTCCAGTTGTTGCAGATGTCTTGACAGGTACATACCAAACGGGGCATTGTATTCTATAATGGGTCTAATGAGGGATGAGTACAGTGGGACAATGACCTCCTTTTTCCTGGATGAAAAGCCCTTAGTGATGAGGTGTGCCACATAGAATGAGGTGTGCCACATAGAAGGATTTCCTGACTGTTGTGGCAATGTGGTTATCGAAGGTGAGACCACTGTCCAACTGTGTTCCTAAGTCTCCTATCACACTTTCGGTGTTTAGTGTACTGCCACCTATATGGTAATTCATGGATACATGTTTTTTCCCAAAGGGGATAACTATATATTTCTTGGAATTGAGCTTGAGCCCATGGCTCTGGCACCAAGCATCTGTTTCTTTAAGGCCCTTTTGTAGAGTATCCACATCATTTGGGGATTCAATAATGGCTCCCAGTTTGCAGTCATCTGCAAACTTTGTTAGACAGAGTCCCTTAGTGTTGGCCTGTACTTCAGAGAAGTAGATGCCAAACAAGAGCGGTCCCAAGACTGAACCCTGAGCTACTCCACTTGTCACTTGTCTGGAGCTGGATTTGGAGTCGGCTACTTTTATAGTGTGGGTTCTTTTAGTAAGCCAGTTAGCAACCCATTGGGTGACGTAGGGATTAATGCCCAGTTTAGTAAGTTTATCTATGATTCCAGAGTGGGGGATGGTGTCAAAGGCCTTGGCAAGGTCTAGATAGGCTGTGTGGACCACCTTACCCTTGTCCATGGCTCTGGAGACTGATTCGAAGAAGTCAATCAGGTTCAGGAGACAAGATCGGCCCTTCACAAACCCAAACTGGGTGGGGTCCAGTGTTTGAAGGTTGCCAATGTCTTTGTTTATAAGTTCCATGATAATACACTCCATGGCCTTGCAGATAAGGCTTGTCAGTCTGATGGGGCGGTAGTTTCCGGGATCCAAGGTGGATCCCCCCTTGTGGAGTGGGATAACTGTAGCTGTGCACCACTCAGTGGGCACGAATCCTGAGGTGAGGCTATGATTAAACATGACACTTAGGTGAGGTGCCAGTTCATTTTGTAGTTCATGTAGTACACAGCCCGGGATGTCATCTGGTCCCATGGATGCCGTATTCTTAGCTTTGGAGAGTGTGTTTTTTACCTGTGTGGCCATTATTACTGGAATTTGGCAATCTTCCGGTATCGAGACGGGCCATTTAAGGGGTGAGATGGGGGTGAAGTTGGCACTGAATCGATCTGCCAGGATATTGGCAATATCCTTGGGATCAGTATATTTAATGCCATTCTGTTTTAGCTCAGAGCAGATCTGAGCATTGCCATTTAGATTCTTGACATAGTTATAGAATGCCTTGTGGTTGTCTTTGGAATCTTTGGGAATTTTATTTTCGTAACTAGCTTTGGAGGATTTTATGAGGGATCTCAGTTTCTTACTAAGGCTTGTAAGGGAGTTTTTTGCATCCTGGGATTTTCCTCTTTTCTGCAACAGTTTCTTCCTTTTGTTGTAAAGTTTGTTTATGGCAGGGGACCACCAGATTGGCTTCCTTTTTTTTAATGAGAGCACGTTGGTTCTATTTGGGATGGCACGATTCATGCATGAGTGGATGTGCTCGTACCATGCCTTAGTGTAGGATTCAGCAGTTGAACTTTCAGTTCCCGTCTGCATGGGTGTCATAAAGTTTGTCACTTCTGACTTGAGTAGTATGAAGTTAGCTTTGGAGAAGTTTTTTATGGAGGTTTCCTTACTGGGGAGTGGGGGTGGGATCTGGATGTTAAGGGTGATTAGCTTATGGTCAGACCTGACTAACGAGGGGGTGACCATAGGTGTGGAGCATCGATTTCCCATGTTGGTAATGACCAGGTCTAGAATATTGGACCCCTGGTGGGACTATGGATTAATTGATCCAGGGCGTTGGAATTTATGAATTCCAAGAACCGTTAGGCAAAGGTGTTGGTACAGGAGTAGTTTTCCCAGTTAATGGCAGGGTAGTTAAAATCACCCAGTATTAGGGTGTTTGGTTCTATCTTAATATTTTCCAGTATGTTTAGAAAGGTGTAGTGAGAATCTTGGGGTATGGTGGGGGATCTGTAGCAAGCTACAATTTGGATTGTAGTCTTACCTAGTGTTAGTTGCACCTGGAGAATTTCAGATGCATTGTGTTGGGCAACTAGCCTGGTGGTATGAATATCCTTGGTGAATATTGACACTCCTCCACCTTTAGTGTTTCGGTCCTGGTTTGGTGGCCGAAAAGTGTGGCAAGAGTTGTAGCCTGGTATTGCAGGGGTGCTCTCTGGAGCCTTGAACCAGGTCTCAGTTACTGCACAGATATCGATATTCTCCATTTTTAGGAGTGCCTCGAGAGAGTGCATTTTGAGGTTTAGACTTCTAGCAATGAGTAGCATTACCTTCAGATTTTCCATGCTTGTACCTGTTACGGTGGTGGTTTTGTCCTTTGAACTTTGCCTAAAAAAGGCACTATAGGGGTTGCAAGAGCCTTAGCCAGTAACCTGAATCCCAGGGCGACAAGTGCAGACCATCTCTGGCAAAGCATCGTGGTCTGTCAATCATGTCATCCCAGGCAGACAGATACTGGATCCCCTTTGAATGACACCAGAAGCTTAGCCAATTGTTAAAGTCAATCATTTTGTCCTTATATTGTGGTATCATTCTGGGCGAAGGCAGGATGCTACTCAGGGCTAGGGTCATACCTGCCTGGGCCACATGATCCGAGAGCTCTTCCATGTCTCTTTTCATGTAGTCCAGGGAGGTACGTCTCAAGTCATTCACTCCAACATGGACAATGACAGAGTCATATTTGTACTTGTTGTGGAGTGACTTGAGTGCATGCGTTATGTGGCAGATCCTGACACCCGACAGGCAGCTGACTGTAATTCTCTCCTTGTTCAACCTAGTGAGAGGGACATCAGTGTGCTGGACTATAGAGTCACCTATGACTAAAGTGTTAGGTACATTGTCTTGCCTTAGGGGCTGTTGCTGGGTGGCACACTGGTGTTGTGAACTATGCGACACTTTGGTTGTGATTGGTGTTTGTTTGCGTTTCAGCTTCAGAGGTCCTTGTTGCTTGCGCAGATTACAGTTAAGGGCCTCTGCATATGTGGATTTAGTGTTGCTATGTGTGGGTGTTGGTGGTGTGGGTTTAGAAGGGCTATGTGTTGCTTGAGGTGTAGTGTGGGTGTTAACCTTCTCCTCTTGACTGTCTAGAACAATCTTGGGTGGAGAGAGCTTTGCTTCCATTTTGGCTATGTAAGGGCATCTCTCACAGGTTGTAGTGTTGGGTGGTAGGAGGAGAGGGTTGTCTGTGTACATGAGGCAATTGCTGCATTGCCCCAGTATGCCCAGATTCACCAGGTGGACAGGAGAAATCACTGGAAGCTGACCCTTGGACATGCCTGGTTTGGTGCTTTTTTTTTTTTTTTGTAAAGTACAGGAGCTGTTTTGCCTTACCTTAGCAAGGTACTTTGCAGTTATGGGCTGTTTAGTGCCTACTATTAATTTCTCCTTATTAACAAGGAGAGTTGAGTGCTTGTATCAGTTTAAGGCTTCCTAGTATTTTCCAGCAGGTATTAGAGAAAGTGCTAGTCACAGGGATGCTTAAAGGTAAGATGAAAAAAAAATGCACACTGCAGTGTGCACTAGAGAAGTTAGATGTGAAAGTAGGTAACTTAAGTTTTACCTGTTTAAAAAGTTAAGGTTTAGTGGAGAGTTACTATTTTTAAAACAGCAAGATGGATTGAAAGGAGTGGTCACTTTTGTATTCTGGTACTATGGAATACAGTAGGATGGCCAATAAATTTAAATTGTTGAAGGGGAGGGATTTCAAAAATGATGATTTTGTGATTACTCACACAAGCCAGTGAAAGTAGAGAGGAAATGAGATATATGGTCAGATTAACATAAGAGGCAGGCAACTAGAAAGACAGAGGTAGTCATCCTGTAGTACAGTTTGTTTATGGCAGGGAACCACCAGATTGGTTTCCTTAATTAGGAGTATAGCGTCTTGATTCTGTTTGGGATAGCACAACTCATGCACTCGTGTAAGTGCTTATAGAGTGCATTTGTGTAGGATTCAGCAGTTGTAACAGTGCTGTCCATCTGCATGGGTGTCATGATGTTCACCACGTCTGTCTTAAGAAGCATGAAGTTGGCTTTGTAGACATATTATACTGTGGTTCCCTTAATGGGTGGTGGGGGCAGGATGTGGATATCAATGGTGTTCAGCTCATGGTTGGATCGGACCAATGAGGAGTTCACTTCACGTATGGAGCACTGGTCACTCATGTTGGTAATGCTTAGGTCTAGGATATTGTTGCCTCTGGTGGGTGTGTGGATATGTTGATTCAGGGCATTGGTGTTTATGAATTCCAGAAAGCATTGAGCTAATGAGTTGGTACACAAGTAGTTTTCCCAGTTAATGGTGGGGTAGATTCAGTGAGACTATGTGATGAGTGTGGCGTGGTTAAAATGTTTACCTTCTCCACATGACTATCAGGGTCAGGCTTGGTTGGAGAGAGCTTTACCTCCAGTTTGGCTAGATGAGTGCATCTCTCACAGGTTGTAGTGTTGGGTGGTAGGAGGAGAGGCTTGTCTGTGTACATGGGGCAATGTGTACATTGCCTCACGATGTCCAGATTCATCAGATAGACAGGTGAGAACACTGGCAGTTGACTCTTGGACATGCCTGAAAATAGAACTACTTCCCCCTAGATAAGTGAGGAAAGTGAGTACAAGAGCTATTTTGCTCTAAGCAAGTGAGAAAGGTATGCACAAAACCTGTTTACCTCTAGGTAATGAGGAAGATTGAGTGCTATAGTAATTATTAGCTTACGTAGTGCTTACAATTTTTGAACAAGTGCTGAGCATGAATAAGCAATCCAGATAGGATCTTCGATAACATAAACACACGTCCCCCCCAACAGGTACACAAGCATATATTCATGTATACCACAGGGTCCCTGTACCCACAACTATGCAGGTACAAGCTGCACTCAGGCTGCATGGAACCTGTTCACATCACAGGTTGTATCATACACATATGGCAAAACAAGATGTTCTCCACGTACACATAGGTTCATAGGTTCATAGGTAGGTTCTAGGCTATCGGCCCTAGGGCCCATACAAGCCTAGCCAAAAAATGTACCCTGGCTTTCGCCACCCAAGAACATTATTTTCCTATGCCCCTGTCGAGCAGAGACATAGAAGTGATCCCCGGGGTGAATTTCCCATTTCCCATCCAATCATCAAGATTTTTCTTGAAGAGTGCTAATGAGGAGCTCTGTTTGACATAGATAAGTAGTCTGTTCCAGAGTATGGGAAGTCTCTGGGACAGGAATCTATCCCTCCAGCATGTTCTGTTTACTGTGGTGACAAGGTTAAGGTCCCTAGAGCATGTAGCTTGGAGGGATTGGGATTTCTTTAAGTGGAGCATGTCCAGCAGCTCTGGGTTTGACATAGCTTTGTTTGTTAGGCAGAGATCGCCCCTGAGTAGGCGATATGCAATGGAGTAAAGCTGTAGTTTTTTGAGATGGTCTGCATAGGGCATCTGTTTGAGGCCAGTAATCCTCTTTGTGAGGTATTTCTGTGGTCTTTCCAGTTACATGCATGTCATGTAAAACATAGCTCCATGTCAGGTTGTGTACACACTGAGTGGTGCACACCAACAGTTATCACAACCCACAAATGGGGAGACACCACTGATAATGGGAAGTACTGCACTACTACCCTGCTGAGTCTGGTCTGGAAGGCCATGAACCTTGATCAAATAATTGATGTCAGCAGTACAGCTGTAGATGACAGTAAGGTTGATGGCACACTGCATATCATAACCTTGCCAGGTCATAGGACATCATCACCCATACTGTGTACCACCTACACTCGGTATACTATATGTACATTCCTATGTCACAGGAGTGTTTTGCAATGGGACTGCTGGCAGAACCAACACTACAGAAGGTGTCTGAATAATATATACTCATCACACCAGTGGCAGCTACAGTATGTCAGGGTTAATGAATTTTATTCCCCCTCATTGCAGTCCATACCTCACAGACAAATGGAGGACAGCTGCCTATTGAAGTATGCGAATGACTATGACCTAGGAGAAATAGCCGACTCAGGAGTGTTGTGGACAACATACTGAATGGGCTTTGTGGGTGAGGTGTGTGTGAGACATATGGCCACAATCTGACAGCTACATATTGCAATGTCACCTCTACGTTAATAACCCTGTACCCATGAACTACCACCTAGGCAGTGGTCAACATAATGGACACTTGTGTGTAAGGGATGCAGCTGGGCAGTTGTCTTTCCTGTGATAGCTACATCACCACACCTGTCAAGTAGTCATATGTGGCAACCCTAATAATGACAGGGTGCCATCCATGAATTTAGAGATCATTGTCCAGCCATACACAACACTCAGATCACATATTTCCTTTAAGGGGTATTGACCATGTGCAGATGGCCTACACCAGCCTTCCCATTCCCCATCTCCACTATGTAGCATGATGGATACCCTGAATAAATTCATGTCCAACCCAGTGATGTTGGACATGCTACATGTACACATCCTGATCTCGAACACATCCTTCATGGACATCCTCTTTCCACATGCTGGACAAATCCTTGTCCCATACACTTTACATAGCCCTGCCATACTATGCATTCCTGTCCATCAAAGCTGCACATCGCTCCCCTCTTAGACATGGTGTGATGACCGCATGGTAAATGTATCATTAACCCTGTGGATAGGTAATGTGGCACTGCTCCACCTGGCCCCACAGATCTGCCTGTCAGCTACTGCCAGGTAATCTTTCATCTTAGATTCATACATGGCCCATGGCATATAGCCCACTAGTTGACTTTGACTGTACATGCTATAGTTGATATCCATCCCTGCAAATACCATCTGGCTAGCCAGTGTCCCATGTGTATCACATGTGCAACACAGGTGATACATGGCAGGATGTTGAATTGCTGTACAGTGCCATGTAGATGTATATGGCAGAACACATACATGCAAAACCTTGTGTGAGCAAGTCTGCAGGGTCACAGGTCATGTCTGTTAAGGCAGTGTAAGTCCTTATATGTGACATATACACAGCATCAAGGTTGACTGCATTAATGAGGACACATCCAGCCATGTGCTGATAGGTAGGAACACCAGTACAGGCAAATAGACATGCCCACATCAAGACAGCATCCACATGGAGTATGAGCAATGTAATCAGGTGACACACACACACATATATGGTGATAATATCCACTCACCATTGAGTGTCACATGTGTGTGTGACACAAACATGTCAGTGTCATGTAGGTTTGCAAATACAACTATTTAAACTTAATAAATGCAATACACAGGTATGTTCAGCTGTAGCTCTGTATGTCTCTGTGAGTTACTGTGACCTGCCTCAATCATTATGTCTTCCAGGTATGCCCCGTGCAAGGCTACCCCCTTTTACCCACTTGGAGGATGAGGCCCTCATCCTATACCTACTCGACAATCATGATATCCTATTCAGCTATGTGCCACAGGATGCACAGCAGCGGGATGCCCTGTGGTTGGAACTTCGCAGAAGAGTTAATGATGTTGGTGGCCTCAACCGCACATACCAGCAGGTGTGCAGACACTGTACAGACCTCATTAGAAGGGCAAAACAGCGTGCAAATGCAATCACCAGGGAACAAGGTGCAACAGGTGGTGGACCACCAACCCAGCCCCCACTCACACGTACAGAGGAGCTACTGGCCAACCTGGAGACACCTGCAGAACCACATCCACAAGCCTTAGCCAATATTGTAGAGGTGGGTGTCTCTCAACTACTGAGCCCGGAGTTGCCTGGTAAGTCAGTACTGCACCTATAACAACTATATTCCATATAGCTGGATGTGTCACTGTACAATATGTAATGTAACATCATATGCAAGGCATGTATACACACATGCCGAATACTATAGCATGCTACTCTGTGTATGCACACATGTGCATACACTATAGTATAGTCTAATGTACTGGTGTATGTGTTATGCACATTGCACCCTGTAGCCATTATTCAGGTGTGGATGATGCTCATACTGCTGTGTTACTCCTATTTAGGTACCTCTGGTGTTCCGCTTCAGCAGCAGCCCATTGCAGGTGAGACTGTAATTTATCAGGAATCATAATGCACAAATCTATCTGTCATGTGGCCATTTACAACATGTACACATAATGTATGGTCCTGTCACAATATACAGGTCAGACCTGCAATGCATCACAATGCCTACCCATGTGCAGCACTTGCAAACTATGTGAATCATCTCACCAACATGAATCCTCACAAACTATCATTGCCAGATGTGTGGACAGCTGTGCATACAATGGTGGATGTGCTGTTCACTGTAGGGACATGTACTACAGATCAGAACTACACATCTGGGGAATGCAAACAGTACTACACAGTGGGCTGAAGTATGGCCAGCCCACAGGATTCACTGGTGTGGATCATAGCCCTGCTATGAATGTCACACAATGTGATGTGCTATCTTGACATGTCCATGACATCTAGTGGCCTGGATGCAACATTGACTACCTAACCTGAAAACATATCCCACATACCACCCTTTATCTGCATAACCCTGTCATCAGTGGAGTATATGACGTATATGGGTGTATGTCATACGGGACAACACAGACATATGAAATAGATGCCTGTCACAATAATCTGGCCAACACATGTACACACATGGCCATGGAGGATGGCCAGAGACATGGAACAACACACACAGTAGATGTGATGTGCTTGTGTGTACACCCTGTTGTACAATGGCTACACATGGTCCTACTATGGCCTTTGTGCAATGGTCATATTGTAGATGTGGAACACTAGACATCCTACAGGCCTGTGCACATGTTCTGTGGGCATAACATCAGTCCACCACCTAAGATGTATTGAACATCTTGAGGGTGTCATGACATGACAGCAGTCACCTGTACAGTATCCACATCAGCCCACAGATACAGTACATTCCCTTTGCTAGTGTCGGACATCAATGTCATACTTGCTCCTTGTGTGTGTGTGTGTGTGTGTGTGTGTGTGTGTGTGTGTGTGTGTGTGTGTGTGTGTGTGTGTGTGTGTGTGTGGTACACAGATGTCATTTGGGACATGGTGTACTGACGTGTTCGCCATGCCTGACCATAGTTGCCAGGCAGGAGCAATATAGTTGCAGATGTGCAGGGGTGTCATCCGTATACCCATCAATGACCTGTGTCATAACTTCCACATCATGGTTTAGTGTGTATACACCTCAGTGAAGTGGGTCACATTCCACAGTATATATGTATTGTATCTGAACACAGTCATGGCTATGAACTGTGTCTGTAACTCACACTGTATAGCAATAGAGACACCTCATGATTCCCTGCAATGGCCATGCACATAAGCTAAATGTGCAGTATATCTGTAGGGCGGACAGACAACACTGCATTGGGACATCATTGCCCCACTGTATATTTGACAAGACACCATTGTGTTAAACATGTATGCATGTCATTGCACATGTCAGCAGATCACATGTCATACTACATCTGATTGTCAAGGTCATATGCCACACATCAGGCAGGTGTACTGTTAACCTGTGCTGGTCTACATGGTATAATACAGGGATGTATGCTAACTACTACTATGTATGTGTCATTTGCATGCCATCTGCTATGACACATGCATGATGTTGTGTGCAACCCAGGGATGTATGATAACTGCCACTATTATTGCATCTGCCTTATCACATCCATGTTGCATGCCTTCTGTCATATCACATGCGTGTGTGTGTCTGTATGTGTGTCTATTGTATAGATTGTAATGTACATTTCTTGTCTTCCCTCACAGGTGATGTAGGTGCATTGCCCTCCTGCGGTACATCTGATGTTAGTTTCCCCACAGACTCTAGCAGTGATGATGAACGTATGATTGAGTCACAGGCAGAGTTGTCAGGGGCTGAAACTGTGCCATTTGTTGCCATTCCAGCTATATCCCCCTCATCCCTGCACACAGATCCCATGCCTGCACATACCCCATCACCAGTGGCCATAGAGGAAGGGCAGTTGGCATATGGTAGCTTGGAACAGGAAAGTGTGAGGGCTAAGGAAGGTGTGCCTGCACACCATGGTGTCAGCCAACTGACTGGTGGTGCCCCACACAGGCACATGGCCAGTGCTGCTTGTAGGAGGACCTCTGGCCAACATGCTCCTGAAAGACAGAGCGCAGCAGCTGGTGTCACCAGATGCATGTTTCAGGCTGTAATGGAGGCACAGGCATGTGCTGAATGGTGCAACAGAGAAGATCAGAAGCTACAGAGGGCTGCTGTCCGTTCTTTAAACAACAACATCCAGGCAATGGTAAATGCTCAACAGCAGATTGCTGAAGCTTTGGATAGACAGTTGGGTGACATGGTTGGAGTCCTTGACCGTGGCATGACAATACACGAGCGTGAGCTGTCTGTGTTGGAACATCTGGTAGGAGTGAGGCATTGGGCACGTGGACGTAGGCCTGCTACATCACCTCTTTCAGGTCTACATGTACGAGCTACCTCACATGTCCTCTCCCATAGTCACGGTAGCAGCAGCAGTGCATCTGGTGCTGTGCTGTCCACACCATGACACAGCAGGCCACATGCACGTGGCCCAGGACGGTCCCAACAGGGACACGGTTCCAGTGGACAGGTGACATCAGACAGTACCCAATCTGCACCTCTGTCTGGTAGTGCCCATGCAACCCCTGGTAGGCACAGGTCACATGTCCATGGCCGGACACCGTGAACTGTAAAACCTTGCCTGTACAGTCTGCAGCTGTCAATAATACCCCTGTGTAGGCCAGACATATTACAGAACTGTGTGCATACATACACGCACACACTGGAAACATATGTAGGGCACCACAACACACACATGCATAACGTCCACACACGCCCAATTAGATCAAAGACCCTAACCCACACACATGATGTCATCCAATGGTACAGCCTAGGCTTCTGGCAAACATTATCACCCTGTGCATATGATGATGCCTGTGCCACATCCTTGACATCCACACCATCGGTGCAGGGACATACTCATATGGTCTGATGCACAGGTTGAACAGACTAGGAAGATAAGTGTAGTTTACAATTGTTGAGTACTGTTGACAGGCAGGAGAAATACCATGTACTACAGGTGTACAATACATTTCATACTGTTAACAGTATGTGTCTTGTGTAACAACAGTAACTGCATGTTGGTCATGATGTTCTGCTGTCCTCCTTCAGGTCTAATTGCGTGCGGTGGATGTCAGTGTTTGCAGTTAGTGTCCCATATGTCAATGTGGACTACTCACAGGTATGTATGAATATACCAGCATGCACCGTGTAGCTGCCTCATACCAGTGAGAATGTCCCACGTTACAAACACGTCTACCAATCCAAGAGCATGATAGCTGTCTATTAAGCTACTGTGGCCACAGACGTTACATCCATAAAGGGTGACATCACAGGTACAGTTACATGGAGTGGTGAGGTAAGAGAGTGGTCTAGCTGATTACAAGGGTAGAGGCCAGTGGGAAGTGTGATGCCTCATTGGGAATCAGTAATACACATTCCCATGACAGGATGCAAACACACAACTGGACCCACACACTCAGGTATTGACACACATGTATTCAGTGACACAGTAACACACCCACTAACTCATGGATTCACCGACACAATAACACACACTCGCACACAGTTGCTACTGGTGAGGTGAGGACCCCTGCCTAAGTGCAAATCATCATTACAGTATTGTGCACCTACATGATGCACCACAGAGAATACACATGTACAGGTAGTCAGTACGGCCTAAAATCGGGGACATCAACACGGATAGTAGAATGCATCACCTGGATGGAAGGAGGGGTCTTATCAGTTCAGTATGGTAACATACATCCTCACCCCAGGGACCAGTCAGCCCTACATACACACACTGTGGCATTCGGTATTGAATACACCTATGTCACGCACATAAAGATACCTCACATGTGTGAGATACACGCCCTTGCTTATGTCCTGCTTTCTACATTGCAGTCTGTACAGATGTGTACACTAGTGTACAGGAGAGTGAGTAACAACTGAGATGTATTCCCCACAATACGTGACATATATGGACACACATGTAACCACACATGCCAGTACTGTGAATCTCAGATCTGCCTAGCTCATAATATGTATGACAGACGTACAGCAGTATTGCATGCATTACAAACTGTACTGATGCTTCCGCTGGCAACAGTGCTGATATATGCACATGGGACATCTTAACTATTAACAGGTGTCAAGTGATTTACCTTCGCTGATGCTTCCTGTGGCAACAGTGCTAATATATGCACATGTGATGTCTTAACTATCAACAGGTGTCAAGTGATTCACCTTTGCTGTCACCCTGACTGCTGACTAAGTTGTGTGTTATGTCCTTCAGTTAATGAAACCATTACTTACCGGTTACACAGGTTATTGTAGGACTGTTTGTGACACACCTGTGAGCTGTCCACAGCAAACATCCATCTGCAAAGATGCCCCACCACTTAGTTATTTCCACACATCTGTCCATACCTGAGGTACATCTTTCCGTACACTCAGCATATCACCATATACAGTTGTCAATGTTGAGGCTACATTGCAACTGCATGATGTGCTAGGATACATGTCACCTGCGTACATCAGCAACTGCATACGCATGTTATCTGAATGCACAACACTACATGTACAGGTGTATAGGTCCTACAATCCTGACATTTGGGCATGTTTGTAGGCATTGCAGTTGGTGGACATGTGTAATGACATACATGACATATGGACTGTTGTATGATATGATGGGTGTAATGGGTGACCGGTACAGAGGGAATGTTACCTCTGTCAACATTGATATCACACCTTATGTACTGTTAGCATTCAGCAGCCATGGACCTACATTCCATGTGCATGTGTGTAATGGCTGTAGCCACCTGTTTGCACAAAGGACAACAACAGCTATGCTATTTACATGTATGGTGTGTGTGTGGCATGTACATACCCAGGGCAGGTACATGTATGTCATATCCATACATGAGGATGTGTACTGGTGTACAGCAACAGTCATCTGCTAATGGTGGAAAGTACTGAGGGCCCCGGGTATGTGTACAGCTGACCTGGTTACAGACAGTGGTATCACTGCATTGCATAACACATGATGCAACTGTGTCAGTACATGTGTACTCTCTACAGTTGATGTAGAGCTTGGTACAGTACACAGATCAAGGGTCACATGGTGGTGTACTCTTATAGGTCCTACAACATGTATGGATGCGTGTTGGTGGTCCAAGGGCATGGTGATGTTTGAAGTTTACATCCTAGAATGCAGCATGTGACACTGTGTCCTGCACATGACTCATCTGTGATGTCTTTTGTAGGAGGACTGGTCAGTACATGTGAGTGGCCTTTATGTATGTGGGGACACCACCTGGAGTGGTCCGTACCTGTGTTATGGCCCACATGTCCGGTTCTGAGGCATATGGTGGTAGTGCTAGGTTCTGAGGTATATGGTGGTAGTACTATTGTGCACTACAGAGCCATCAGCCAGGTGTTCCTCACTGCACAGATGTCAGTACTCCCCATTGTTGGATCTACAGTGACCAGCTGTGAATATGGACGCTACACATCTAGCACTGGTTAGCATAAGAAAACAATGCAGTTGTCCTGTAGGTGTATGGGAGTTAATGAACAGAAGAAACAAATGGTTAGACCACAGCTGAAAATAAGAATAAAATATTCCAAGCCAGGAAACAGTCCACTTGTAGCTTCACACCAAATGCTCTTTATTATAATCAAGAGTAAGCGCTTTTGCGATCTAAGTCAGCTGATCGCTTCTTCAGTCTCATAAAAACAATTAAAACATTGATATTTAAAATATGATTCAACCAATAAGAACACATATAAAGCTATGACATAAGCTAATTAAAATTACATACATCTGTATATTAGTCTGCTTTGTGTTCTATATAAAATAACATATCCATATATCGAAGCTCATCTTATGCAAACATATATTTAATGTTTTAGTGGTCTGGATTTTAAAAAAGGTTTCAACGAAACAGCATTATTTAATCCAGGAAACCTATCTGCTTGTAAAGATAAGATCCATTTTTGTTCTGCTTCCTCTACCCTATTCTTTATGTCACCTCCCCTCTTACTTCTGTTTATTATTTCTAAAACCATAAAGTTAAAAATATGTTTCTTATCTTCTTCTTCCACATGTTTTGCTAAGGCATTTGTATCTTTTTTATTTTTTATATCTCTAAGGTGTTCAAGGATACGTTCTTTTAAACACCTATTAGTCTTGCCTATTTAAAGGGCGTGACATAAAGCGCAAAAACTAAAATAAACCAAATTCCGTGTTCTGCAATCAGCATAAAAATCAATATCAATCGTAAATCCTAGTGTGGGATGTTTATACATAGATTTATTATATAAATACTCACATGCTGTACAATTCCTGCAAGGAAAAGTCCCCTGCCTGTCAGATTGTACCATTCTATCATTATTTATAGATTTATAGCAAAGTTGCCTTTTTAAAGATCTCTTATTTCTAAAAGAAAAACTGGGTCTGTCCTCTAGCAGTTCTCTCAGATCAGGGTCAGATAGTAAAACATTCCAATTCTTCTCAAAAATGTTACAGAACCTTCTAACATCGCTCGAAAAAGTTATAGGGAATCTAACTTTAATATTATTGTCTTGCCTACTGTTAACCTCTTCCATAGTATTCAAGAAGAAGGGTTTACATCTTCCATCCCTATTGTCAATAGTATATCTTAAGCTTTCATCTATATCCTTCTTGCTGTAGCCTCTATTTAAGAAGTCTTTCTCTAATGTGCTCATTGTCCCCATAAAGCCTTCATCTGTATTATGTAGACGGCTTATTCTCATATATTGTCCCTTCACTACATTCCTATGTACAAATGTTGGATGCATACTAGTCTTATGCAAAATGTGAACAGTGAAGTAACATTCATAGTTAATATTAAAAGAAACTATATGTTTGTAACTATGGATGTTACTTCACTGTTCACAGTGATACCAAATACATGGGGTATTGAGAGAATATGTGACATTCTGACTTTGAAACAAGCCTTTCAGAGTACTAAGATTAATCTGAGATGTGAATTACTTGATATTGTCCTAGAAAATAATGTCTTTATATGTGAGAAGTTCTATTTACAGAAAGTTGGTATAGCGATGGGCACGGCTTGTGCCAACAGCTACGCCAACTTAGTATTGGCAGCGTGGGAAACAGATTATGTATTGAGTGCAAGTAATAAATATGTTGGGAATATTGTATGGTACATACGTTTTGTAGATGACGTCTTCTTGTTATGGGATGGTACTAGTGAAGAATTACAAGAGATGGTGGAGTATTTACACAGTACCACTAAATTTTTAAGATTCACCAGCCAACATTCTAGGGACTCTATTGAGTTCCTAGATGTTTTGGTTAAAAAGACAGCATTGGATGAACTTACAACAGGGATGTATAGGAAACCTACATGGAGAAACAGCATTTTGCATAAGACTAGTATGCATCCAACATTTGTACATAGGAATGTAGTGAAGGGACAATATATGAGAATAAGCCGTCTACATAATACAGATGAAGGCTTTATGGGGACAATGAGCACATTACAGAAAGACTTCTTAAATAGAGGCTACAGCAAGAAGGATATAGATGAAAGCTCCAGATATACTATTGACAATAGGGATGGGAGATGTAAACCCTTCTTCTCGAATACTATGGAAGAGGTTAACAGTAGGCAAGACAATATTAAGGTTAGATTCCCTATAACTTATTCAAGTGATGTTAGAAGGTTCTGTAACATTTCTGAGAAGAATTGGAATGTTTTACTATCTGACCCTGATCTGAGAGAACTGCTAGAGGACAGACCCAGTTTTTCTTTTAGAAATAAGAGATCTTTAAAGAGACAACTTTGCTATAAATCTTTAAATAATGATAGAATGGTACAATCTGACAGGCAGGGGACTTTTCCTTGCAGGAATTGTACAGCATGTGAGTATTTATATAATAAATCTATGTATAAACATCCCACACTAGGATTTACGATTGATATTGATTTTTATGCTGATTGCAGAACATGGAATTTAGTTTATTTTAGTTTTTGCACTTTATGTCACGCCCTTTATATAGGCAAGACTAATAGGTGTTTAAAAGAACGTATCCTTGAACACCTTAGAGATATAAAAAATAAAAAAGATACAAATGCCTTAGCAAAACATGTGGAAGAAGAAGATAAGAAACATATTTTAAATTTATGGTTTTAGAAATAATAAACAGAAGTAAGAGGGGAGGTGACATAAAGAATAGGGTAGAGGAAGCAGAACAAAAATGGATCTTATTTTTACAAGCAGATAGGTTTCCTGGATTAAATGATGCTGTTTCGTTGAAACCTTTTTTAAAATCCAGACCACTAAAATATTAAATATATGTTTGCATAAGATGAGCTTCGATATATGGATATGTTATTTTATATATAAAACAGACTAATATACAGATGTATGTATTTTAAGCGCTGTATGTCATATGTGTTCTTATTGGTTGAATCATATTTTACATATCAATGTTTTAATTGTTTTTATGAGACTGAAGAAGCGATCAGCTGACTTAGATCACCAGCGGCTCTTGATTATAATAAAGAGCATTTGGTGTGAAGCTGCAAGTGGACTGTTTCCTGGCTTGGAATATTTTATTCTTATTTTCAGCTGTGGTCTAACCGTTGGTTTCTTCTGTTCATTCGCTTGAGTTGTACACCAGGCATTTACCCAGCTTCTTGAATTCTTTTATTTATCTGTATGGGAGATAACCTGTGTTTAGGACATTTGCCTTGGAATGGCACTGTGTGGGCGGATGCGACTTGGGTAATATCCCCACTCCCTTGAATCATGGATGCATGTGATATGTGTCAAAGGCCTGCCTACTGTCAGCCATGTCATCCCAGAATGACAGCAGATGTTGTGTAAAATACTGGTGTCAAATATATGTAGAGCAGAGTTCCTGCTAACAATGACAGCTACTAACACCAGAGCCCATTACAATGTGTTCTTTACATCTGTCTGTAATAGCATGGCCACTGTGGCCTTCCGTGTTTAGCATCAGAGTGCATCCCAGTGCTACTAAGAGTATGAGCATGCCCAGTATATCCTTGTGTAGATAGACACATAGAAGTGCATTCTGACCAGCCCTGTGCTACTAAGTGTGTGAGCATGTCCCCTGTGCTACTAAGTGTATGAGCATGCCCAGTATATCCTTGTGTAGATGGACACATAGTGCATTCTGAACAGCCCTGTGCTACTGTGTGAGCATGCCAAGTGATGGTTATGTGCCTCTGTGTATGGGCATGGCTATTGTAACCCTGTATAGTGGTAGTAATCATCCATTCCACAGATGGGCATACTCCAGGTCAGGATGGATTCCTACTTTAAACACACAGGTTCACAGGTATGTACATCTTAACTGCCAGCATCCCTGTTGATGTCCGCATTCCCAGAAGGTCATAATGACAGCCTTGAAATGTGTAGTCTGTGTGGTGCGATTCATAAGTATGTAGTATTGTAATAGTAATCTGTAAATAGGCAGGTGTTCTGTTCCCACCACTGGCATGTGTATGTCTGTCCCCATTTGCCAGAGGACTGTAAATTGCTTTTAGACTGCTCACACACCATACATTTCTTATACCTACCTTTAGCAAAGCCGATGATGTCACCCATCTACAAATACACCTCTGGGAGGGCTGTGTCCTATTAATCTTAGTAGCGTGTTCTGTAACTGCGTAATGCTGTAGTGTAATAAAGTAGTTAGGTCGGTGTTCTAGTCCCACACTTGCCATGTGTCCCCCCATTTGCCTGAGGACTGAGTAATGCTTTTAGACTGCTCACACTTCATACATTTCTTATACCCACCTATAGCAAGCCAATGATGTCACCCGTCTACAAATACAACTCTGGGACTGCTGTGTCCCAGTAATCTCGGTAGTGCATTCTGTAACTGCGTAATGCTGTAGTGTAATAAAGTAGTTAGGTTGGTGTTCTAGTCCCACACTTGGTGTGTGTGTGTGTGTGTGTGTGTGTGTGTGTGTGTGTGTGTGGGTGTGTGTATGTCCTCATTTGCCTTAGGAATGAGTAATGCTTTTAGACTGCTCACACTCCATACATTTCTTATACCCACCTCTAGCAGGGCCGATGATGCCACCCATCTACAAATACACCTCTGGGAGTGCTGTGTGCCAGTAATCTCGGTAGAGCGTTCTGTAACTGTGTAATGCTGTAGTTTAATAAAGTAGTTAGGTCAGTGTTCTAGTCCACACTTGCCATGTGTGTGTGTGTGTGTGTGTGTGTGTGTGTGTGTGTGTGTGTGTGTGTTTGCCTGAGGACTGAGTAATGCTTTTAGACTGCTCACACTCCATACATTTCTTATACCCACCTTTAGCAAGGCTGATGATGTCACCCATCTACAAATACACCTCTGGGAGTACTGTGTCCCAGTAATCTCGGTAGTGTGTTCTGTAACTGCGTAATGCTGTAGTGTAGTAAAGTAGTTAGGTTGGTGTTTTAATCCCAGACATGCCAAGTGTGTGTGTGTGTGTGTGTGTGTGTGTGTGTGTGTGTGTGTGTGTGTGTGTGTGTGTGTGTGTGTGTGTGTGTCTGCCTGCATGAGACAAATACAGTGCCTTGAAGTTTTTGCCGTAGCATGTTCCCTAAACGCATGTTGTGCAGTGTGATACAGTAGGGGTTTGTATACAGGACTTGGCAAGTGTGTGTTTGTCTGTCAAAACCTGTGTAGAGGTGGCCATGATTGTCTTAACATTGGACATGTTTGGGAGCGGGTTTTGTAGTTTTCCTATATGGTATCCCTCTTATGACACATTGGCCACCTCACGAGGAGTATAGCTGTCAGTCAGCCATGGCACTGTGTTGGCAAGCCATACCCATACATCTGGCCAAAGGCCTGGTGAACTATGTATGCAGCCCTACTAGTACCCGGTATATGTCTCGCACCCATGTGCCATGCATAAACAAACTTGCCTAGGATATCCCACTATGTTGCTAGTAGCATGCACATTGAGGACAGATAGTAGGCATGGTGTGAATGCAGTGGCCTGCAGAGGACATGGCACCCTGTAGAGTGGTACAATAGGCACATATATGCGGACATTGTGCCTTCACTATGTTCCACACTGAATGCCTGCAACATATGTGGTGCCATCAAATGTGATCCACTAAGGCTAGACAATGCTGTACACATGTGCCCTGTATAGACCAATGCCACTGACACCAAAGAATACCTGTATCATATTATCCATGCAGGTACATGGCCGACCTGCTTACTATAAACAGGTTTCACCACACCAGGCCAGTATTGGCATATTGGGGTATAACAGGCTGTGTACACAACATGTGTCTGCCAAACCAGGTACACCTGTACATGTCACTGTACAGTACTGTGGGACATGCACATCCCAGGCAATGTCCATGTGAAGGACTATCAAACACAGACATGGCATGCATTGCAAAGCTATGGCCCTACACATTGGTAACTAGGATGTCAGGCCAGTTAATGCAGTACCCATCTGTGTGGGACATTGCAGACACTACACCCCTGCACTGCACACAATTGTCGGGTGATGCAATGGCAAGGATTACCCCTCATCCAGCCTTGTACAGCCATCTTGCACAGCCAAACACTACACATCCATGGAGCAATGCATTCCTGCATGCCAGTACTGGCACCCTGTGTCTGTGTGTGGGTTGTGATGCTCTCAACCACAGTCACTTCCAGTATAAACCTCATTGGCATACCAACAGTTGTCAAGCACTTTCACATGCCCTAGCCCGTAGAACCTCCAGATATCCCCTGTGGTGCATGTGGTCCTGTGCATTACTGCAGTGTGGCAAACTAAGTAGTTACGTTGTGTATTTGTGGCCCTGGAAAAGGTGTCAATGCGTGTCCATTAGAGATTGTGGTTGTGGTGACAATGGCATCCATTCACATGGACTGACATGTGTGCCACACCTAATGTATGTCTACTATATCTGTTGCAGATGTCACTCACTCACCTACACACATGTTCTTACAGCACAGCAACATGTCGCCTTTGTGGCACATGTAGTAATGTCATGTACATGTAATAGTAATGAGTAGTCAGGGGCTTGACCCCTGTACTATTCGGCGTTTGGCAGATGATACTTATGGTTAAGTCTCCAAGCCCTTCCCTGGTATACATTGCCTGTCCCACTGACACATTCTCTGGTGGATGTGAAGGTGTACACCTGCACAGCAGCAGCATGTGTATTGCAAGTGATGGAAATGGTCAGGTGATAGCCTCTGCACCTATTGCAGTCCTTCTCTAGCTGATTGCATGTGGTACAGCTGTGATGGTGTTCCCATAGCCATCTGCATGACAAACACAGAATACTATCTAGGGAAACATGTTGTTATCTGGCCATGACAGTCCCTATGAGTGGTACCTGGATGTGGTGTTCTGACACATCATCACAGATGATATCTGGATGTACCTCAATCATTTTCCACAGTGGAAAATAGCCTAAAGACAGGAGGATCATAGCCAGCCTTAGGCATAGGCCAACTAAGCGGCTGCCTAGGGCACCGCTTTAGTGGGGGCACTTTACCAGTATTTATTTGGTGCAGGTAGACAAGGATGGAGGCACTGGGTGGTGTGATGGGGGTGCCATTGTGCCCTTTGCCTAAGGCACCAGTTGACCTAAGGCCACTCCTGACTACAGTATTGGGAATGGCTACCCATTAGGCGATGGCATGGCATTCGACTGTATGGAATCAGTGGCCTGTCCAATGAATTAATCATATTTGTGTGTTCCGCATACACTCTGCTCCCATCTGCTTGATACATGGGAACCGAGACTCTTCAATACAGACAAGTAGTTGGGTTGTGGAAGCCACATCCATCGGCTGAGTCATGCTACCGCATACCTATTATAGGTTTGCCACCTTTTCAATTGGCCAAGGTGGGACTTTAGGGTTACCACCTGTCCCACTTTGCAAGGGACACTGTGATAATAATCAAGACATAGCAAATGTCCCGATTACAGGACATTATTATATTCTACTTTTCAATAGTTGCATAAAGCTGTGGTGGTGGTGCTGCGGTAGCATTGTCCCCTCCCAGTAAGACTTTGTCCTGTTTAATTCTCAGCTAAAGTGTCTTCTATGTGGAGACTGAGTGAATGGGCATACCTTCGTTGAAGGTTGTGCATCAGGCCTGGCAAGTCGGTACGTAAAAATCTACTGCCAATCATTAGTGGGCCGGAGTTCCAATGTGGTGACCCCTAACTGGGAAAAGCCGAAAGATACAACATTAATAGTTGCATAAAACAGTTATTTTATATATGAAACGTCTATATGTTATGTGAAGTAGCATAAGCAATTCAAATGTAACTAGATTAAGCTTTTATTTGTGCAGATAAGTATAATCCTGTACTATGCACGGCTGTAGGTATGTTTTGTCCTGGAAAGTCTGACATTTCTACAGAACATGCCCCACTTTGGTCATTTGGAAAGGTGGCAACCCTATAGGACCTGTATGTAGAGATGTCTGACTTTGTAGGGCAACACATACCCACAGCCAATAGAAAAGGGAGTACTTCACTGTTTTGCCTAAATAAAAGGTTACTCTTGTAGCATTATAGTTGCTTATACTGTTACTTATAACATTTAGGTGTTTCAGGTGAACATAATTGCTTTATGCAACTACTACAGACAATATAGGTAATCTTTGGCCTAAATCACAGGACATTTGCCCTAATTACAGTTATTTTGCAGGACACAACTGCCCAAAGGGGAGTATCCCTTGCAAAGGTGGACAGGTGGTAACCCCAACCCTATTATTCTGTCAACTTTTTAAGGTAGTCGGCAGAACATGCGCTTTCTCTCACTATCAGACCTCTCATACGAATGGGGAAGAATGAACACTGAATCAGGGACACTGCATAATGACCTTAGGGACACATTTAGAAGGTTGGTGCTATTAACCTGACACATTGACGGACACAGAACACATATGTATTTATACACATTGTCTGAGGTACATGCTGTTTAGGACTCTTACATGTTGTCATTATTCATTACGTGTATTCTCCCACCTTTCCTCCTAATATCACTAGTTCTAGGAGGGTTTAGTTGAGACTGTGTTACATTCTCATTCGTGATCATGGACATCCCTGGTAATTGGGGGCAGTTCAATGATATAGTCCCTATGTGTTCTCCCAGTGGTTTACGGACTGTCCAGTAGATGTGCTCTTAAAGTTTGGGAGGTATGGGCGTCTGCTATACCCACATCGGAATATTACTTACACCCACGGGGCGGTCCTAATATGTGTCTGCCTGCCAACACCTGCACGCCTAGGCCCATAATCGCATACCCATAGTCCCCCTACCTACCACTACTCTACAGCACTCATCCTTACTGTGGGCACAGGTGGGCGGAGGTGGGATATGAACACACCCCTACACACTGCCCACTCTCCCTGTGTCGGGACACATGTCGTACGTTGTGTCAACCCATGTGTTATCAGGCTTGCACAACCTACTGTCCCGTGTACAGCTACATCCTGGTCGTAGTAGTGTTTACTCGCATTGGCTGGAAGGACAACATTTTTGATGTCCCTCAAGGGACGTCGCTGTCCATGTTTAAAGTGTAGACCTTGTAGATCTCTCTCACTGGTAGTTTCCTGCTGGTGGTCTGGGAAGCAGTGTTGTATTTACCTTTATTGCATGTCTGTATGTCTCACCGGCGTAGCTGGGGGGCGGGAGGTAGACGTTTGTTGATTGGACCTCCCACCAACATATGCCCAGTCTAAACATATGTTACCCGTAACTGCTGTAACTTAACCTAGGTATATACATGTGTATATTTACTATAATATATATATATATATATATATATATATATATATATATATATATATTTACATTAATTTATACAGGTATATCTGCATATGTATTCATACATGTATATTCATGTTTTGCTTTTATATATATATATATATATATATATGTATATGTATATATGTCTATACATGTGTATATATATATATATATATATATATATATATATATATATATATATATATATATATCTATATATAATTATATATGTGTACATCTGTATGTCAATGTCAATACATTCTCTACTCATACGCACTTACACATACGTAATGGTGTTTATATATGCTTCACCAGCATACTAGTGCATTATTCATTATAATACCGACACTTCACTCCAGTTATCTTGTAATCGGTATGTAGCACGTTATACAGTGGACAGATGTCGCTATATGTTCATGTACGGATTACCAATGTTAATTGGAATGTGATAGTGTGATTCGACCCATCCCTCTTCTGCACAGCCTATTATTCTATCTACTGTCGATGTTTGTATGGGCACATTCCTATTAATTATGTCAACAAATGGAATGCATGTGTTACAGAATTTGTACTTCAACATATATTGTTGTCTGCATGTGAGTATGCATATATACCTATTACGACCTAGCTGACCTCCACGGGGCGGTTGATTAGAACTGACCCATCCAACCCTGGCACGCCTGGATCCATAATTGCATACTCATAGGTCCTCCACCCGACCCGTGTTGAATTTACACGCATAACATCCATTATCCACTTGTTATCACAGCCATGACACACCTTTACACATTGCCCTCTCCTGAGGTTTTGGGGCCCTACACACATTTTGTCCTGCCTCGTGTATTCACAGGGTCTCCCACCATGTATATTTGCACATATGTGCGTTTCCTGGGATTATGGAATCCGGCCATTTGCGCTTCCCAATTTGTGGAGGTCCCAGCATGGGACTACATTCAGTCTGTGTGTAAAGTAGAAGCAGCATTTCAATGATGTTACTCCCACTGGTAAAATCCTGCCTGTGGTGTGAGTAGCGGTGCTCTGCTCACTTCTGGGCAGCTTTTTATGACATACGCTGAAAGCACTATATAATACCAACATTGCTCTTGATTCCCTTCACATCCCTTGTGTATGCTTTATTGTTACAACGTCCATTCTTTATATATTTTTTTTTCATGTATGCAGATGTATATCTATACACACATATATGTGTGTGTGTGTGTGTGTGTGTGTGTGTGTGTGTGTGTGTGTCTGTGTGTGTATATATATATATATATATATATATATACATATATATATATATATATATATATATGTGTGTGTGTGTGTGTGTGTGTGTGTGTGTGTGTGTGCATATATATTACATCTGTTCATACAAACATACATTTCCTATGCTGGGAGCTGCTTACACCCGCGCAGGCGCACTCACCTATGCTTACTGTGCATTACATATGTTTACTGCTGCTTATTTGTGCTTAGTTGTGCCTTATTCATTATGACAGTACCACTTTGAATGAAAGGATCTGGTTAATAGTCCCATGCGATACACACGTTCACCTTTACATGTTTAAATGTCGGCGTTACAGCATAGCAACATTCATTCCACAAGGAAAATGATATGTGCTATTGTTGAACTTGAACCGTGAATGCCTTTTCGTTAGGTGGATGCTCTAACCACTACACTATTGGTGTTCTTCTTCATTTATATGCATACCCATGGTTCATAGTTACCTGAGTACATGCCTCATCACTTCACTTACACAGCAGGCATCCATTTTCCTGTTGGGAAAACCGCACTACTACACATGCACCATTCCCTATTCCCTACTGCTCTGGACCCGTGCCACATGTTGACTCACTCCGAGGATATTCAGACATCCAAAGCCTATAGTCCTGGCACATATGTGTGTTTGATTGTCAGGGTGTTCATATGGGCATCCGAGTTTAGGCTAGTCCGACTGGGGACCGGGACTGCCCTGTACCTAGTTGAAAGTCGGACTTAGCACGGGGAGATCGTTTGTTCCACTTTTAGCATCCTACCTGTGATTGGGGATGCAGAGGTGTGCTCACCTATGGCCATCCTGATATATAACAGCACTAAATATTACGGGGGTTTCCGCTGCTGTTTCCTTTTACATTCATTATGACTGCTATATTGTGACCATGTTCATTCTTCATATCTACATATATATATATATATATGTGTGTATATATATCGGTCTGTACATACACATGCAAATACACCTACATGTTTATTTATATTTCCCATACCGTTGAATCACCGCCACTTACTGTTGCGCATACACGCTTGCATACCCACTTACGTGCTAGAGTTGCCACCTTTTCAAATGGCCAAAGTGGGGCATTTTCAGGACACACATCAGATTTTACAGGCTGACACATACCCACGGTCAGTACAAAGGTTAAAACTTTACTTATTTGCCTAAATGAAAGCTTATTCTTGTAGCAGTTTAGTTGCTTAATCTGTTTCTTGTAACATTTAAGGATTTTACATACAGAAATAACTGTTTTATGCAACTGTTGAAATATGGGACATAAGTATTTCCTACAATCACAGGACATTTGCCATTGTATTATATTTGGTCAGGACACAACTGCCCGAAAAGGGACTGTCCCTCACAAAGTGGGACAGGTGGTAACCCTACTTACATCTGTTTTAAAGCGCCTTAATCACCCTATATCCAACTGCCACTATGCGAATGTGTAAGGTATATATTCCCGGTAATGCACGTGGGGAGATGTGCATCACAGTCAGGTGTTTAATCCCGGGTCATAGGTTCTGCAGGACCGGGTGGAGGCTGAGCAGTCCTGTGGACAACTACTGCTCATACAACTTGTGTCCAGATGTATACAGGACTGGACATCGTGTCGTGACACCAAGTCTAATGTTTAGAACAGATACTTATCCCATGAGGGATATCCAAAAATTGTGGAGACCGATGACCTTCTTTGCTTTACGGCAATAAGGTAGGGTTATACATGCAAGGGATACATAGTTTGTAATCCTGAGACTGCCTAGGGTGAGACTGCCTACTAGATATGGGTAGGGGTCACTATGTGCAGATATGGCTGCGCCTATCTAGCAGCCCGAGTATGGGTGGTTTTGGTGGACATTCAGGAAGGGCGGGCGGTGTGCTGTGAAGGGGATGATGGGTAATCAATTATGTATCCAGGTGTGTTGGGGTTGAATGGCTCAGTTCAGGCCAGACCATTATGTGGGTATGTGCCGGTAACGTTTCTGTACATGTGTATTGCACTTTTTAATGTTCATATGTTTGTGAGATTGTATTGCGGATGTGAATATTTGTTCTTTGGTTATCTTCCTGATTCACACACTGCTCCCTCGTAGACCTCCAGTTCACCTATTGCGCATCCAACCCAGTCTCCCCATGGCGAATTATTACATTACTCATCGCCCCCCACCCCCATATTCCACAGACACCATCCATCCCTTCTCTAGTTGATGGCCCATGGCACAGTCAACAGCACACATTGCGTACAATGCATATCTCTGGTACCAATATGATTGTGAGGACTATCCTAGCATTTCTGATCATCCACATGCTGTACTTTATGCACATAGGTACACGCAAATACTTATCTTTCATGACATGGTAGGTAGACCCGGGTAATACCCGTTCATCTATGGGCCATCCTGACAAGGGCGACTTGGACCGCGAATGGGCAGATATTGGGCGAATGCTCTGACCATTGTTAGGGTTGCCACCTTTTCATATGACCAGGATAGGACATTTTCAGGACACACATCAGAGTTTACAGGCCAGCACATACCCATGGTCAATACAAAGGATAGTACTTTAGTTTTATGCCTAAATATATGCTTTTATTGTTGTAGCGGTGTAGTTGCTTATTCTGTTTCGTTTACTTGCTTATTCTGTTTCTTGTAACATTTAGGTATTTTATATACAGAAATAAGTATTATATGGGACTATTACATAAAATATGGGACATAATTATCTCCTACTATCGCAGGACATTTGACATTTATAATGGTTTTGGTATGGACACACCGGCCTAGAGGGGGACTGTCCCTCGCAATGTAGGACAGGTGATAACCCTAACCAATGGGCTAGGCTTAGCAATTGGCGGCGCACTAACACGATGCGTTTCGCTTCCACTTGGCATAACTAGCGACACTACAATGGAATATGGGCACGGGGTTTTAAATATCATTTGTTCAAGGGACAGGAACTCAATATTCATCTACGTGCCTTTGTGTTTACTTTTTATTTTGGTGTTCACAAAAATGTCTTGTATGCTTTGCATACATTTCAGTATCCACAGACACTGACAGAAGTGATTCCTATTAGAGGCAGGCTGTACTAGTCAGCATTTTAGGTTGCGCATATGCTGCCTCTATGCAGCACTTGGACATGCCCCCTGCACTAGTTCATGTTTCCCTATGCACGTGGCCATTACGGTAGCACGCCTTCATTAATATGCATGTGATGCTGCTGCACCATCTCTACGCTGCACGGTAGGTGCAAGGCTGATGCCGTCCTTGCGCCAAGCTTCATGAATCTCGATCTCGGGGATAGTCTTTTCAATATTAGAAGTCAATCCATCTCTCTCTCTCTCTCTATATATATATATATATATATATATATATATATATATATAAATATATGGTTTACTATAGAAATGATGAATGAAGGTTCGGCAAACACAGGAATGTCAAACGTCATTTGACTGATTCCCGTATCTCTGAGCTTCAATTCTCCGAGTGTCTGTTGCAGTGAATGCAACTGTGCATTCACTGGTATGTGTTCAATGTCATGGATAGAAATCGTGGTAGAGTGCAGATCACGAAATTTATCCTTTTCCCCACTGTAGTGCGATTTCAGAGTTGGAATATATAGTTTGCAGGGGTGCAGGGCCTTGCTTCCATGCAAAAACTTGAATTTTATCATTGTGCAGTACTGAACTGCATTGGTTCGGGTCTATATTAAAAGCACAAACGTGTACTTATCCGAATATGTAAACGCTGACACGTCTTCATCGAACCGCAAAAACATTGATCATCCTGAAGTGCAAAATCTGAAACATCGAATCGTCATGGTTGGCCCTTCTGCGGTATAGCTCCGTAAGGTAAGTGTGTGATAGATACAGACCTTAGGGTTAGGGTGCGGGTCAAGCTAAGTGCATACATGGTGGTATATGCAAGATTTAGTGTAGGGTTAGAAGTAGTGTTTAGTTTAGGGTTAAAAGTAGGGGTTTGATTAGTGTATGTATGTGGTTTATTTAGTTTGTTTGGGTAGGTAGTATGTAGCGAGCGGTGGGGTGGGACAACTATGACAGTATGAGTTTTTGAATTTCACAGTTTAGGGTGTTCGGTATATTTGCAGTTCACGGAATATGTGTGGAGTTTACGTATTCGGGTAAGTACACCATTTTTTAATATAGACCCATTTGTACGAATTGCTGGAAAGCAAGCAGGTAAGTTGTGGCAGGTAAGTATATCCTGCTGACATCAAAAGCTGCCAAATTCGAAATGTTCAGTATTTCGATTCGGCAATGTCAGCTAATTAATATGCAGCTCATCAAACATTTAAACTGCATTTTTGACCAGTTTACGTTATGATGTTTGATGTTTTGATAGTAAACCTATATACATATATATATATATATATATATATATATATATATATATATATATATATACATACACATACACATGCACGCATGTGTGTGTGTGTGTGTGTATGTATGCATGTATGTGTATATATATATATATATATATATATATATATATATATATATATATATATATATATATATATATATATATATATATATATATATATATATATATATATATATATATATATCTATATGGAATCACTAATACGAAACTACACACTCCTGAAGCCCACAATACAGAGACTAAAATCCCTAAACCACACATTACCGACATTTTAAAAGCGCGAAATTCAAAATCGCGAAAGTACTACATACATATAGCACACACACAAACATATACACAGCCTCCCCCCATAACCAAACAAACCACCCTACACTAAAGATAAACGCCCCACACCCCGACTTTAATATTCCAACTCCGAAATCGCACAGACATACACACAAGGCAAACCCACACCCACACATTATAGCTCCTCACACACACACACACACACACACTAAAGCCCCTCACAAACACACTTACACACACATACTTACCTGAACCGCACCACCAGAAGCGCTAACTCAAAATCCCTTACCATCGGGATTTTGAATTTCGCGCTTCTGGTCTTTTGGTAATATGCGATTTCGGCTGCATGGTCTCGAGCATTTGAAATTCGAGAATTCAAACGTTCGAGATTTAGTAGTGTTCCTATATATATATATATATATATATATTTTTTTTTTTTTTTTTTTTTTGGGTTCCCTTTATAATCTTGAAATACTGAAATATCTAATTTCAGTATTTCGAGCCTATAAAGTAAAATTTTCATAATAGCGAAAGTCCATAAGCGCAAATCCAGAAATGTCAAATTCGCAATTATGGTTTTGTGGTACGTGACATGGAATGTATTGTGTGGATGGTGTACAGTTTAATGTGTGGATTTAGCTGGAATTTAAAGTAAGTGACTATTTTTTAAGGGATTGAGTGTATGTGAGTGTGTCTGGAAGTTGTAAGTTTGGGTTAGGGTAGGCAGGTAAAATTATGAGTGTTTAAGTGTTGAAAGTGGTGGTGTTTGTATATATGTGATGTATACGTGTGAGGGACTGTAGAATGTCTAGTTGTGAGTTTACTGTCTTTTTCTGTTTGGTGCGATCTCGGAGTTAGTATATATAAGTAGTGGGGGTATGTGGGGGCAGCCCCTCACTTGGGTGGTGCAGGGGGGGCTTGCCTCCCTGCTTATTTATAGTGTAGGTTTGTTAATTTGTGTTTTTGTGTTTGTGTGTGTTTTGTTTGTTTTTTGTAGTGTGGGTAGGCTGGTGCATGTGTGGTATGGTGTATGATGTGTTTAACTTCGCGATTTTTACTTTCATGGTTTTGGGGTTTCGGCATTTTGCAGATTCGACTTTATAGTCTCGAAATACTGAAATTTGATATTTCAGTATTTCGAGATTATAAAGTGAATCCATATATATATATATATATATATATATATATATATATATATATATATATATATATATATATATACATAGAGAGAGAGAGAGAGATTTTTTAACCCTTCTATGGACAGTCACAGCTATGGGTCTGTATGAGCACTGCTGATTAAATGCACTGGAAAAAGATGCTATTTTGCAGCACATCTGAACCTTAACATATAGTAAGTCCTTGAGTACATTCTGATAACTTAAGGATCATTTTTGTGCTTTGTTTGCTTTAAAACTCATTCTGTATCCTAGTCTTTCTTCTTTATTATACTTTACCCCTGCCCGGCTTTAGGCAAAGAAGTTTGATTGTTAAACCACCTGTTTGCAGTGTCATAGCTGTGTACATTTTTGTTGCTACATAACAGAAAGCATTGTCATGAGGGTCAAGCTTTCACCAGTATTTCCATAAGGCAAAACATGTTGTTTATGGTTGAAAATTAAAAACATTAACACTGCATGGCTAAATACCTTTCTTCCCCCTCATCTTACATGCTGGGTTTTAAGAAACAAACCCCTCTAGAAATGAAAGGACTCCAATTAATAACACATCTTGTGGTATTCACTGGTGTTTCATTCTGACCCCTTCATTTTATTAGTGTACATTTTCAATGCCACTTTCTGGCACAAGTCCCTTCTAAAACAATGTATATTGAAGAGTAATTGTGGAGAAAACAATTCCCATGTTATGTTTCTGCCAGCTAAGAACAAGAGTGATTATTGAAGAGACAGAGAGCAAATTATTCCTCACAGCAGAAAGTGCTGCCATCATAACAAAGCTTAACAACCATACATTTCTTATTTATTTTAAGAACTTGTCATTCAACACTTTGCAAGCAAGTCTAAATTGTTTGAGTATCTTCTTTGTTTTTTTTTCATTATAATTTGAACTTGGAAACTCATCATTTAAGGGATAGGCAGGTGTAAAACTTCAAAGCAGAACATAATGTATAAACATACATGCACATAAGAAAACTGACAGCATAAGACCTGTATCAGGTGTACCCAGGTGCCAAGCCTCATGAGTCAGGAAAAAAGCTGGGAATAAGCTTTTCTGCTGCAAAGCTGGAAATTATCTCTATCATATGACTACTCTTCGTGAATTCTGGATTCCCTTTAAGGTCAAAAAGGCCCATCTTCTAGATGGTAGTCTAACTTAATAACAGTCTTGCATCAAGTTCTAATCTTCTCCAGAATTTGAGGTCTCCCTAACTGTCCAGGACAGTTGTGTCAAGGTTGACATAAAAGTCAGCTGTGGTCAGACTGGGACTATGCACATCTAGACCAGCTATAGCCAATGATTAATGAGACCCTCATCTAAGAAGCACCTTTCTTCTCTTCAGGCAGACCAGTTGTTTATCTGAAGGGATCTTCACAAAACAGCATTCCTCTTTGATAATAAAACAGCTAAAATCAACACTGGTGCAACTTCCAGCCTCTGTAATGATTCCTACGTTGTAAGTGTGATAGCATTTTTATTTTTATTTATTTTACATTTGTTTACCGGGATAGTCCGACTGGGACAGTGCCCATTTTCAGCGGAGGCCCTAGGAGAAAAGCTCTAGTCTAAGCTTACATACAAATTATCACAATAAGTAATAGAAATTATAAGCAAAATAGTCAAAAAAGTATGGCTCTTTTAAACAGGAAGTCCCTGTTTTCTTTAAAGCTGAAATGTTAATGAACACATTTCACATTCTAGATACTGCACATACTGGCCATAATGCCAGGTTTGATGTTTTAACAGAAAGGAACTAGTGACTATGCAGTTTTACATTGTCAGTTAAGAACACAGACTCTATTTTCTCAGCTGTGATGATTTGAAAGTGTACAGTGCACTGAATTAGGATTTTAACCAAGTTCCCTAAACCAGCTATCAAACATAGTGTAGCAGTTGTTCCGATTATGTGGTTGTCTTACATACAGGTGCATCTGATTCAAAAGGTTTGCTACTCTCATCAGAAAAATGTGTATAATACAAGTTAAATCTGTCTTCATTAATCAGTAGGGAACCATGGGCTGGATTTAGAAAGGGCAGGCACCAGTAGTAAGCCCTAAGTCAAACTACAACTGCTAGTGGTGGTTATTTCAGATTCAGAGTCAGGCTCACTGCAGTGTTCCTGTATGGCCTGCAGGTTCATCACAGTGAGTTATCTCCTTGACCAAGCTATATAATAATGAGGCATTTTGGGGGTGGGGGGTGGCCTAAGCTAGCTGTCCATTTGCTCTCCGCAATCCAGAGAATTTCTCAGCAGTGTAAGTTAATTTGTCAACCAAGTTAAATTAACTCAGCCAAATGTTTGTGTTTACCCATTACTTTCAATGAGTGTGATTGGGCTGGGGATAAGTGCTAAGGAGGTGAGTAGACACATATGTGGAGGTAATCCTGTGTATATATTTGTCTGGCTATGTGAAAGACTATATGCAGGATGAATATCCTCAGGTGGGTGAGTGTATGATTGTGTGAGTGTGTCTGCATGTATGCCTTAGTGGTTTAGATAGTTGATAAGTAGGGTAGGTGTGTGTGTGTGTGTGTGTGTGTGTGTGTGTGTGTGTGTGTGTGTGTGTGTGTGTGTGTGTGTGTGTGTGCGCGAATTTGTATATGCACGTGTGTGGGGAAGCTGTCATATCTCTAAACTCCCTTAGACTAATGAGTAAACCCTGCAATACTGGGGCTACAAAAGACACTGTGGAAATGTAATATTACTCTAATGTCATATAAAAAGTCAATAGCACATCAGTGTTACAGCACAAAAGATGTATGATTGTGGTGAAGACTAGACACCAAGGAAGTTCTTTAAATATTACTCTGATGTCACTTAAAAAGTTACTAGAATAACACTTTTCTTTAAATATCACACTAGTATTAGTCACATTTAATAGAACAACAGTTTTGCAGCATGAAAAATGTAGGATGTATGAGAGATAACATTAGGTAGTAGGAGCACTTAATAATTATTACCCTAGGTCACTAAAGAATAAGAATGAGAGACAAAGCTTTAAACCCTGCACTGATAAATATTCTATAAAGCAGAGCTTTAGTCCTCTCTGCTAACTCTGGACACAAGAGATACACTTTAAATATTACCCCAAGTCATGTAAAAATAAATAAATAGAAACAGATCAGCAGTGAAAGAAACATTGACCTCCATACCTTTGGACTCAGGAAGCACCTCAGTAATATCACTTTAGATTTCTCTGCTACAGAGCAGCTCTTGATTTTGGATGGATTTTTAAATAATAATGAGTGTGTGACTCAAATGTCTAGGATTACTAATTCATTGTAATAGTCTGTCAGCTACAAGGGACAAGGCAAAATCAGAGATGTTCTTTAAAATCAGGGATTCCATTGTTGTGGTGGAAAAGGGTGCCGTGATGAAGTAATAGCTTTAGAGATGTGGTAGTAATATATTAGTTGTTATCTGAAACAGAAGTGCAAGTATGTATTTGTGTGTGGTTAGATAGTTGGAAAAGAGATTTATAATAAGTAAGATAATTTAGTGAAGGAGTTTTGCATAGAAATAAAATAAAATAAATGTAGGTGCTTGAATAGCAGAAGATTTGAATAGTAGAAGATTTAGATGGAGCTTTAGTAGGGTATTGTTTGAGATCTTTGGTATTTGTTTTTGGAGGGCTACTGTCTGTTGAGTAGGCATTTTTGACCAGAGGAAGTGGTGTGTACAGGAATAGATTGTGTGACTTTAAGTTGGAGTGCCACAGTAAATGTAGTGAGCATGCCAGACAGTGGTAAATCAGAGGATCTAGGAAATTGGGGAGTGGGTGAAGCAGGCAATTTCCCCAATACTTGTAGAAGCTAATTGGTCTATATTTGAGGCTGAGTCTGAAAGGATATCTTCTGCCTTGAAGTTAGACAGCAGATAAATGTGAGATGTTTTAATAACTGAGAACTAAGGCTAAAAAGTAGCTGCTTCCTTAGCAGTTATGTCTGATAATGCCTAATGTACAAAAATATTGATTTAATACAACAGCCTTATAGTCCAATACAGGGCTATTCACTACTGTGAGTAAAAATAGTCAGACTAAAATTTGCACAAAATAGAAGTTATAAAGTGACTATTTCAAGAGTAGAGTTTTGCCCAGCACAGACAGGGAGGACTGCAAGATTAAACAGCTTCCTTAAGCCAACTAACATAGGTTCATAGGTAGGTACTAGGCTATTTGTCCTAGGGTATAATTAAGCGTAGCCAAAATGTTTCGACTTGCACCTCCCACTTGATTTAGTTACCTGCGCCTATGTCGAGCAGGGCCACAGAAGTGATTCACAGGGTGAATTTCCTGTTCCCCATTCACTCATCAAGATTCCTCTTGAAGAGCGCCAATGAGGAGCTCCACCTCACATATATGGGGACATTATTCCAGAGCAGGGAGAGTCTCTGGGACATGAATCTGTCCCTCCATCAAGTCCTGTTTATTGCTGAGGTCAGGTTAAGGTCCCTAGAGCATGTAGCTTGGGTAGATTGGGTTTTCCTTAGGTGGAGCATTTCCAGCAATTTGCGGTTTGACATAGCCTTGTATGTCAGGCAGAGATCACCTCTGAGTAGCCGATATGCAACAAAGTACAGTTGGAGTTTTTTTTTTAGCCTGGTGGCATAGGGCATATGTTTTAGGCCTGTTATCCTCTTGGTGAGATATTTTGAGACTTCTCCAGTTGTTGCAGGTGTCAAGTAAGGTACATCCCGAATGGGGCATTGTACTCAATAATGGGTCTAATGAGCAATGAGTAGAGAGGGACAATAACTTCCTTTTTTCTAGATGCAAACCCCTTTGTGATAAGGTGGGCCATGTAGAAGGATTTTCTAACCACTTTAGCGATGTGGTTATCGAAGGAGAGGTTACTATCCACCTGGGTCCCTAGGTCTCTTAAGCCCATAGTTTTGTGGCTTGCCACCCTTTAGTTGGAGAAACTATGCCCATTATTTTGCTGTGCCTCTGTCGAGCAGTGACACTGAGGTAACCCCTGGTGGTATCTCATCTCCCATCCATTGGTCAAGATTCCTCTTGAACAAGGCCAGCAAGGTGCTCTGCCTCACATAAACCCGATTTTTGTTCCACAGGGAGTCTTTGGGTGATGAATCTATCCCTCCAGCACGTCCTATTAATAACCGTGTGAGAGTTTAAGTCTCCGCCCTTGTGGCTCTGAGCAACTGAATATAACTGGAGTTCTTTCAGTCGGGCAGCATAAGACAGATTTTGAGACCCTTTATCCTTTTGGTGAGGAACTTTTGTGGCCTCTCCAGCTGCCATTTCTTGGCATTTAACGACCCTTCTGAAGGATATCTGTGTTGGATGTGTTTTCAACTCGGCGGCTTTTTGCAGTCATCTGCAAACTTTGTTTTTCAATGATACCCGAGTGAGGTATTGTATCAAAAGCCTCACCAGGTCTAGGTAGGCTGTATGGACTGCCTTTCCCTCGTCAATGGCCTTGGTGACTGTTTCGAAAAAGTCAAATTTCCAGGGTGGGTGGGAGCACACCTTTGTGGAGTGGGACCACAGTCGCTGTGCGCCTCCCTGGGTGCGATATCCGGAGGTGAGACTGACACCATCAGGTCCCATGGATGCTGTGTTCGCAGTTCTCACCTGGGCATTAGAGATGTTTTTTGCACTGAACCTGTCAGCCAGTATGTTGGCAATGTCTGTAGGATCAGTAATCTTCACAAGTCTTTGTTTTGCTTGGGATTGCCTGATCCATGCAGCCCTGCAGGTGCTGGTAGAAGGCATTTGTAAGTGATTCAGCGGTTTGAGTAATGTTAACCGGCGCGGCTCAGGGCCTTTTAAGGAGACCACACTAGTCTTTAGAAGTGTGAAGTCGGCTTTCGAGAGTTCTTTACTGTGGTCTTTTCATTTCGGTGGGGGGGGGGGGAGGACCTCCAGCGAGATGGTTGTGATCAGATCTCACCAGTGAGGGGTATACTTCCGTTTCTTATCACACTCTCTGTGATAAGTGAGCTGCCACCTATGTGGTAATTTGTAGGTACTTGGTTTTTCCTGAAGTGGATGACAATGCACTTTTTGGCCTTTAGCTTGAGGCCAAGATTTTGGCACAATGTATCTATTTCAGTGAGACCCTTTTGAAGGATATCTACATCAGTAGGAGTCTCAGTTATGGCACCCAGTTTGCAGTTGTCTGCGAACTTCGTTAGCCATAGTCTCTCTGTGTTTGCTTATACCTTGGAGAAGTAAATACTGAACAGGAGAGGTCCCAAGACTGAGCCCTGTGGTACTCCACTTGTCTCAGGTTTGGAGTTGTACTTTTTTCACTGTATGGGTTCTGTCCATGAGCCAGTTAGCAACCCATCTTGTAATGTTCATAGGTTCATAGGTTCAAAGGTAGGTACTAGGCTATCTGCCCAAAGGCATTTATAAGCCTAGCCAGAATGTGTTGGCTTTCGCCTCCCCTTAGATTAGTTCCCTGTGCCTCTGTCCCGCAGAGCCATTGAAGTGATCCCTGGGGTAAACTTTCTGTTTCCCATTCACTCTTCAAGGTTTTTCTTGAAGAGGGCTAGTGAGGAGCTCTGCCTAATGTAGATTGGAATCTTGTTCCAGAGCATGGCAAGTCATTGGGACAGGACTCTGTCCCTCCAGCATATTCTATTTATTGTTGTGGTGAGGTTTAGATCCCTGGAGTGTGTGGCTTGAGGGGATATGATTTTCTTTAGGTGGAGCATGTCCATCAATTCTGGGTTGGACATGGCCTTGTATGTCAGGCAGAGATCACCTCTGAGTAGGAGGTATACAACCGAGTACAGCTGGAGTTTCTTCAGTCGAGCTGCATAGGGCATCTGCTTGAGGCTAGTGATCCTCTTGGTGAGGTACTTCTGTGGTCTTTCCAGTTGTTGCAGGTGTCTTGTAAGGTACATCCCAAATGGCGCATTGTACTCTATGTTGGGTCTGATGAGTGATGCATAGAGGGGCCCAATGACCTATTTCGATTTGGATGCAAACTCTTTTGTGATTAGGTGGGCCACATAGAAGGATTTTCTAACATCTTTGGAAATGTGATTATCAAAGGAGAGGTTACTATCTACTTGGGTCCCCAGATCCCTTATTACGTCTTCAGTATTTAGAGGGCTACCACCTATGTGGTAGTTTGTGAGTACTTTGTTTTTTCCAAAGGGGATGACTATTCACTTTTTGGCATTTAGCTTGAGGCCATGGTTTTGACACCAGGTATCTGTCTCAGTGAGACCCTTTTGGAAGATGCCTGTGTCAACCGGAGAGTCAATTATAGCCCCTAGTTTGCAGTCGTCTGCAAACATGGTCAGCCATAGTCTACCTGTTCTTGCCTGTACCTCTGAGAAGTATATGCCAAACAGGAGGGGTCTTAGGACTGAGCCCTGGGGAATGCAACTTGCAACCAGTTTAGAGTCAGACCTAGCTCCTGCAACTCTTACCATGTGGGTTCTGTCCATGAGCCAGTTGGCAACCCATCTCATGACATAGGGATTTATGTTCAGGCTGGTGAACTTGTCTATAATACCTGAGTGGGGAATGGTGTCGAAGGCCTGCAAGGTCTAGGTAGGCTGTGTGGACCACCTTTCCCTCATCTATAGCCTTGGTAACTGTCTCAAAGAAGTCCACCAGGTTTAGGAGGCATGATCTGCCCTTAACAAAGCTGAACTGAGTAGGATACAGTGTTTGGAAGTTTCCAATATTTCTGTTAATGAGATGCACTCCATAGCTTTGCAGACCAAGCTAGTCAGGCTTATAGGGCGATAGTTCCCGGGGTCCATTGTGGCTCCACCTTTGTGGAGTGGAATAACCGTTGCTCTGCACCACTCTGTGGGCATGTAGCCTGTGGAGAGGCTGAGTTTAAACAGTGTGTTTAGGTGAGGTTCATCTTTGAGCTCATGTAGGATGCAGCCTGGGACACTATCCGGTCCCATTGATGCTGTGTATTTGGCTTTGGAGAAGGCTGTTTTAACCGGAGTGTCTGTGATTTCAGGGGCACTACATTCTTCTGGTATAGTTATGGGCCTTTTTGGGGGTGAGAGGGGGGTGAAGTTTGCACTGGACCTGTCTGCCAGGATGTTGGCTATATCAGTCAGTTCAGTGTATTTTGTGCTATTCTGCACTAACTCCGAGCAGATCTGAGAATTGCCACTTCGATTCTTGACATAGCTAAAGAATGCATTGTGGTTATCTTTGGAGTCCATGGCAATTTTTCTTTCGAAGCTAGCCTTGGATGATTTTATGAGGCAACGTAGTTTCTTGCTGATACTGATCAGGGACGTCTTCCCTTCTTGGGTTTTACTCTTTTCTGTACTAGTTTCCTCCTTCTGTTGTATAGCTTGTTTATGGCAGGGGTCCACCAGACTGGTTTCCTTTTCTAGGAGGAGTGAGTCTTGGTTTTGTTTGGGATAGCATGATCCATGTATTCTTGTAGGTGCCTGTAGAGAGCATTAGTAAAGGATTTTGCAGCTTGGGCAGTGTTATCCTTTAGCATGGGGGCTTTGAAACTTCCCACCTTGGTCTTAAGTAAGGTGAAGTTTGCTTTTGAAAAGTTTTTCACAGTGGTTTCTTTGACTGGGGGTGGTGGCGGAATGTGGATATCCAGAGTGATTAGTTTATGGTCAGATCTTACCAGCTAGGGGTTGACCTCCAGTGTGGAACACCGGTCGCCCATGTTGGTGATGGCCAGGTCCAATATGTTGTCACCTCTGGTGAGGGTGTTGACCAGTTGATCCAGGACATTTGAGTTTATAAATTCTAGGAAATGTTGGACAAGGGAGTAGTTCTCCCAGTTAATGTTTGGTTGATTGAAATCACCCAATATCAGGGTGTTTGGTAGGACCTTTATGTTTCCCAGTGTTTCCAGGAATGCGGAGTGGAGGACCTGGGACATGGTGGGTAATCTGTAGCAAGCTATAATTTGAATAGCAGTTTTGCCCATTGTTAGTTGCACGTGGATGATCTCTGAAGCATCGTGCTGTGCCACTACCCTGGAGGTGTGGGTATCCTTGATGAATATGGATACTCCCCCGCCTTTTGTATTTTGGTCTGGGTTTTGTGGCCGAAATGTATGGTATGAGTTGTAGCCTCGTAGTGCTCTCTGGGGCCTTAAACCAGGTTTCTCTAACTGCACATATATCGATTTTCTCCATACTGAGGAGTGCCTTGAGTGGATGCATTTTGAGGTTTAGACTTCTGGCACTGAGTAGCATTACCCTCAGTTTTTTGTTACTTGTGCTATTTATGGTGGTGGGTTTGTCTTTTGAGCCTTGTCTAAAAAAGGCACTATTGGGGTGGCCAGTATTTGAAAGCCTAAGGGTGACAGGTGCAAGCTGTCTCTAGCAAAGCAGCGTGGCTTGTCGAGCATGTCATCCCAGGCTGTTAGACACTTGGATCCCCTTTGAATAACACCAGAAGCTTCACCAATTGTTGAAATTGATACTTTTTTCTCTATACTGTCGTATCATTCTTGGTGAGGGCAGGATGCTACTCAGGGTCAGGGTCATACCGGCCTGGGCTACATGATCATATGTCTGCTGTATGGACCACCATTCCCTCATCGATTGCTTTGGTGACCATCTCGAAAAAGTCAACTAGGTTTAGAAGACATGACCTGCCCTTTGCAAAACCAAACTGGGTAGGGTCTAGAGTTTGTAGGTTCCCAATGTTGTTGTTTAGGAGTTCTATGATGATGTGCTCCAAGTCCTTGCAGACAAGGCTCATCAGGCTGATGGGGCAATAGTTCCCGGGGTCAGTGGTGGCTCCTTCCTTGTGAAGCGGGACAACCATTGCCATGTGCCACTCAGTGGGTGCATAGCCTGAGGTGTGGCTGTGGTTGAACATGATATTTAGGTGAGGGATTAGTTCATTTTGGAGTTCATGTAACATGCAGCCTGGGATGCTGTCTGGTCCCATGGATGCTGTGTTTTTTACTTTAGAAAGTGCCGTTATCACCTGGGTGTCTGTGATTATGGGGGCAGCGCAATCTTCTGGTATAGATATAGGCCCTTTAGGGGTGGGAGTGGGGTAAAGTTTGCACTGAATCTATCTGCCAGTATATTGGCGATATCAGTTGGTTCCGTGATTTTTGAACCATTATGCTGTAGCTCAGAGCAGATCTGAGAGTTGCCATTTAGGTTCTTAACACAGCTAAAAAATGCTTTGTGGTTGTCTTTGGTGTCTGTTGCGATATTTCTTTCAAAGCTCGCCTTTGAGGATTTTATAAGGGATCTTAGTTTTTTGCTAAGGTTGGTCAGGGATCTCCTCCATTCCTGGGTTTTTACTTATTTTTGTAATAATTTCTTCCTTCTATTATAGAGCTTGTTTATGGCCAGGGTCCACCAGACTGGTTTCCATTTTTTGGAGGAATGGGTCTTGGTTTTGTTCGGGATAGCATGGTCCATGCACTCATGTAAGTGCTTGTAGAGTGCTTTTTTGTAGGCTACAGGAGATTCAACCAAATTGTTATTCTGCAAGGGAGTAAGGAAGTTTGCCACCTCCGTCTTAAGTAGCATAAAGTTTGCTTTGGAGAAGTTTTTGACTGTGGTTTCCTTGAGGGGGGTGGTATGTGGATATCGAAGGTGATGAGTTTGTGGTCTGATCTAACCAACGATGAATTTACCTTGGGTATGGAGCACTTGTCCCCCCATGTTGGTGATGACCAGGTCTAGTATATTGTTGCCCCTTGTAAGGGTGTTGATAAGCTGGTCCAGGGCATTTGAGTTAATATATTCCAGGAAGTGTTGAGCAAAGGTATTAGTGCTTGAGTAGTTTTCCCAGTTGATGTTTGGATAATTGAAATCACCCAGTATTAGGGTGTCTGGTTGGACCCTCATGTTTTCCAGTACCTTGAGGAATGAGGAGTGTTGGTCATGGGGCATGGATGGTGATCTGTAGCAAGATACAATGTGGATTGCAGTTTTGCCCATTGTCAGTTGCACTTGGATGATCTCTGAGGCATCATACTTTGCAACTAGTCTGGAGGTGTGGTTATCCTTGATGAATATGGATACGTCTCCTCCTTTGGTGTTTCGGTCCAGGTTTTGTGGCTGAAATGTGTGGTATGAGTTGTAGTCTGGAATCGCTGGGGTGCTCTCTTAAGCCTTGAACCAGGTCTCAGTTATTACACAAATATCGATGTTCTCCATTTTGAGAAGAGCCTCGAGTGAGTGCAGTTTGAGGTTTAAACTCCTGACGTTGAGCAGCATTACCCTCAGTTTTTTCTCACTGGTACTTATTACGGTGGTGGGTTTGTCTTTTGAGCCTTGCCTAAAAAAGGCACTATTGGGGTGGCAAGAGCTTTGGCTTGTATCCTGAATCTCAGGGGTGACAGGTGCAAGCCATCTCTTGCGAAGCATTGTGGCTTGTTGAGCATGTCATCCCAAGCAGACAGATACTGGATCCCCTTTGAATGACACCAGAAGCTTAGCCAATTGTTGAAATTTATAATTTTTTCCTTGTACTGAGGTATCATTCTTGGTGAAGGTAAGATGCTACTCAGGGCTAGGGTCATACCTACCTTGGTGACATGATCAGAGAACTCTTCTATGACTCTTTTCATGTAGTCTCAGGTCATGCACACCAACATGGATGATGACAAAGTCATATTTGTACTTGTTATGGAGTGACCTGAGTGCCTGCATGATGTGGCAGATTCTGGCTCTCGACAAGCAGCTGACAGTAACCTTCTCTTTGTCCAGCCTGGTGAGTGGGACATCAGTGTGCCTGACTATGGAGTCTCCTATTACAAGTGTGTTAAGTATGATGTTATGCCTTATGGGCTGTGGTTATGTGGCACACTGGTTTTGGAGGTTATGTGTTGGTTGCAGTGTGTTTGTGGGTGGAGGTTGCTTGTGTGTCTGCTTTGGAGGTCTCTGTTGTTTCTGCAGATTTTTATTTAGAGCCTCCGAGTATGTCTTTGTGTATCTATGTGTGGGATTTGCAGTTGCAGGTGTGATGGGTCTGTGTGTAGTATTGCAGATTATTACCTTCTCCTCTTGACTGTCTATTCCAGTCATGACTGGAGAGAGCTTTGCCTCAGGTTTGGCTGTGTAGGTGCATCTCTCACAGATTTTGGTCTCATGTGGTAGGAGGAGAGGGTTGTCTGTGTACATGAGGCAGTTGTGACATTGCCTCAGGATGCCCAGATTCATCAGGTGGACAGGAGAATACACCGGGAACTGGCCTTTGGACATGCCTGAATGGGTTGAGGAACATTTTCTTGTTAACCTGGTGGGGGAGAGTAATTTGACTGTTCCCTACAAACAAATGTTGGGCTTGTTAAGCTGGTGGGGGAGAGAAATTTGACTGTTCCCTACAAACAAATGTTGGGATCGGGTACTATAGATTATTAGTGCTTCTGTCATTTTTTTAAGCAAGTGCGAGTCTGAAGGCACTGATTTGAGGGCTAGAGCTGAAAGAACTGGCTAGTACTAAGGTAAAAACTGAAGAGTAGACTCTGTGGAGCCGGGGATAGTTTAACCCTAGCTAACCGTCACTGCGCTATGTGCAAAACCACGCAACTGTGGTTTTTATATCAGAAAGATAAAAGAGATAGAAATTAGCCCAAAATGGCTAATAAAACTTCAATTTCTGGGCTGAAACCACTCTTCCAAATTCAATACAGAAAATACAAGGAGTTAATCAAGTAGTGCAATCAGATACAAATACATGGGGGGAGGCACAGTTTAAAATACATGCCTTGCTGTGTTTGCAGTTTGCAGCCATTCATTTGTTTGGATTCCAAAATGAATACCCTTATCATTTCTGAGTGGAGAAAAAAGGGAGGGAGGACAGCCTAATGGTTAAGGTGTTTGCCTTACAAACACAAGGTACAGAGTTTGAATCTCACAGGGGAAAATTGGCTAGGCTTAAAATAACTCACAAGGGCAGTTAGCCTAGTACTAATCTATAAATCTATGAAAAGAGAAAGAGATGAGGAATAAGAACAGAAGTAGCAAAGTAGCAGCAAACTTCACATAAACATGTTAGTACCTTTTTCCAATTTAACAACTACCTTTAAATGGTGCTGCAAAGTTCTCTAACATGGGGACATGCAGCACCACATAGGGCTGACTCTGCTGCCATGCCGCTTTCTGGGGACAGAGGCATATGCTAATTGGCCATGTGATCTCTCCCAAGAACTGCCTTTAGGAAGGCATCTATACAGATGAATGATTCAAGAAAGCTCTCAGCTGCGTAAATAAGTATGGATGTCCTCACCACTTCTCGGTAGTTGGCTTTGTTCAACTGCCAAACACGAACATGGTGGGAGGAACCACTATATATAAGGCCTTACTTTTAAAATGTCATAATGGCAACTAGACCATAATGAGGATTAGAGGATAGGGTGTACACTAGACTGGGAATTAACATTTAAAGCACTGTAACAGCACTGATATTACTACAGAGTCCAGGGTAGGGGTTAGAGGGTTACACTAGACATAAGGGATTTATCTTCAAAGTGCCTTACCAGCACCAATGTTAGTATGAGCACCAGGTACCAGGGGGTATACTAGACACCAGGGAATATGTCTTAAAGTGCCCTAAGGCACATAGTATTATAACAGAGACTGGGGGAACCACTGGACATCAGGGCTTACACTGTAAGGTGGTATAATGCCAACAGCCATAGCATAATCATTGAGGGGGTGGGGGAACAACTGGACACCAGGGATTACTTTGCATAAATGGCAAATACATTGAAACTGGAATATTGATTGGACCCACTAAACCACCAGATATGACTCCTTAAGGTGCCCTAATGACACAGATACTGGAATGAGGAACAGGGGTAAGGTGATACACTAATACACCAGGGTCTGATACATATGTGCTGTAATGCCACTAAAGTATTACAGTGATGGGAGGGTGGAGACAGCTACTACAGTAGATGCCTAAAGCAGTTGATCTGCTAACTCTTCCCTTATAGCACATTATCTAGAGTCTGCGCTGCTGCCTACAGCTCCATTCTTAAGTGAGTTTAAGATAGAAACTTTCAACATGTCTTTGGAGGTAAGAGGAACACAAGCAGAACATACAAACTCCAAACAGGCATTGGTCAGATATCAGTATCAAACCTTGTACCATTTACATGGTAGGGGAAGACCTTAAACATTATGCCATTTACTTCAGTTTTGAGAAATCATTACATTAATACACAACAAATTTTAATCTTTCTGTGTACAAATGTCAGTTTTTCTCAAGATATTATAATGTGTTATTGTTCTTCATATATTCCTTTTATGTTATTCTGTCTTCAGTTACTCATATGTATATAGTTGCTATTTTTTTTCTTGTTCTGCTTGTGTTTTTTTGTTATGCATAAATCAATAAACATTAAAGTAAAAAAAAACATTATGCCATCTGGTTTCCTCCAGCTAAAGATGATAATATTGCTCAAAATACACTGTAAAACCAGAAAGCAGAAGACAAGTGGAATAGGATTACATCAGTCATTCTTCCAGTAATTAATTATTTAATCAAAATTCATAGCCAGCAAATTAGCAAATTCTGCATAGCATTTTCAAAACCCCTCCTCAGTATGGAACTATATTTTCAAGAATGGTGCATAAATACACCTCACGAACCCTACACACAGAGTCTAGCATACAATACAAATATCTAAAAATATACTTCAGTAGAATCTTGTAGCCCAATGATATTTCCTTCAATGAATAATTAATTAAACAATTAATTATCCGTAAAGTAACACAAAAGCAAACTTAGTAAAGTAGTTTGTATATCAGAAAGAAAATGTCAAACGTGAGGAATAACATGCCAGCAATATATCCTGCCACACTTCTGTGATACTTATACAATGTAGATGCAGCTTAGTCAGTAAATATTCAAAACAATAGTGATACAGGTAATAGGGAACGATAGTGATACAGATAATAGGGAACAATAGTGATACAGGTAATAAGGAGCAATAGTGATACAGGTAATAAGGAACAATAGTGATACAGGTAATAGGGAACACTAGTGATACAGATAATAAGGAACAACAGTGATACAGGTAATAAGGAACAATAGTGATACAGGTAATAGGGAACAATAGTGATACAGGTAATAAGGAACAATAGTGATACAGGTAATAGGGAACAATAGTGATACAGGTAATAGGGAACAATGGTGATACAGGTAATAAGGAACAATAGTGATACAGGTAATAGGGAACAACAGTGATACAGGTAATAGGGAACAATGGTGATACAGGTAATAAGGAACAATAATGATACAGGTAATAGGGAACAATAGTGATACTGGTAATAAGGAACAATAGTGATACAGGTAATAGGGAACAATAGTGATACAGGTAATAGGGAACACTAGTGATACAGGTAATAGGGAACAATAGTAATACAGGTAATAAGGCAAACTCAGATAACTTACATTTTAACCCTTGTTGACTGTGATTGCCAGAAGCCAAAGTTGAAAGAGATAGGGAAAGGGAGAGAATAAAGAGAGTGGTGGATTGAAAGAATCTATGCTACAAAATATGTACATATATTCCGGTCTAGCTGACAGCACAAATTAAGTGTGGTAGGTGTTCTAAAATAGCTGATAATAAGAACATTGGAGGACAGCCAGCACAGTCTACTCTAAACATTTGCAGGTGCCAATTAGTGTACACTTGTATGATGAGACTGAAAAGATCACTCCTTTATTGAGATTAGATAGCAGGTAAGTGTGAGATATTTAAATAACTAAGAACTTAGGTTAAAAGCAGAAGCATAACATAGGTGGGACAAAAGAGACAGCCAACCCAGGTGCAAGGGATTAGGGTGCTCAGTTGGGAAGTACAGTATGATTCTTGTTATGAACGAGGGAGTGAGAGTGAAGGGGTAAAAAAGAAAAAGCACTTTGGTGTTTCTTGTGTGTTAAGCTTATTTTATTTATTTAACATTTGTTAACTGGGAAAGTCCGACTGGGAACAAAGCCGATTTTCAGCGGAGACCTGGGGAGTAACACTCTAGATGCATGTCTATGTAAGGTTCCCTATTAAATCAGCGAATGCTTAAAATAGTGAACGCTGTTTAATCAAACCCTTTTAATAGAAAAGGCAAAATCCTGAACATACAGAACAGCGGTTTTTTCCCCAGGGAAAAAAAAAATCACCGTGCCATTTTCAGGACTTATTAATTTCCTCCACTGTGGTGCGATCTTGGAGTTGATTTATTTAAGTTGGGGGGTGTAGTGTGGGGGGCTATTTTAAGCATTCGCTGTTATAACATGGACCCTCTATGTAACATGGGAGAAAACCAGAACACCTGCAGGAAACCCATATGAATGCAGGGGGATATACAGACTCTGCACAGAAGGCACTCCAGCCTAGAATCAAACCAGGGCACCTCTTGCTGTGAAGCAACAACACTACCACTGCACCACTGCACCATCTGTAGCTGTAGTGAAATGTCTCAGTTGGCATGCTACGGTTTAAAGTGGGAGAATTTCTGTTTCTTATTTATTTATTTATTTATTTATTTTTGCTCTTCATTTGAAGAGCTGAGGGAGTGGGGCACCATGTTAGGGACTAGCACCAGGAATTCCATGAGACAGCTATATCTCTGGCTTCAAATATTATAAAAAGTAACTTCTCATTCAATATTTATGTCTGACTATGCCTGAGGGAGAAATGCACTAATATAACACAGCAGCTAAACACTTGAGCACAGGACTGTTCACTGCTATGAGTAAAAGTAGTCAGACTGAAATTAATACAAAACATAAGCTATCAAGTGCACACTTCTAGGGCAAAGGTCTGCCTAACACAGAGGGAGGATTTCAGGATAAAGCAGTTCCCTGGGACCAGCAAATACAGTCAAATATTATACAGAAAATGCAAGGAGTTAATCAAGCAGTGTAATCAGTTAAAAAATGGAAGGGGTACAGCTTAAGACATGTGCCTTACTATCTTTGCAATTTGTAGCCATTCACTTGTTTGGATCCCAATGTATTTCTGTAGGACAATACCCTTATTGTTCAAGTTGGTGCTTGTTAACTATGATTGCAGGAAACCTATGGAGGATAGAATGAATATGGTGGTGGACTTAGGAAGGATATGTACAGTAAAATAGAATTTGTTTATTTGTCTTTGTGTATCAGGAAAGTCTGACTGGGTAATACCCATTTTCAGTGGAGGCTCATGGATAAAAGCTCGATTTGTTTACATTGCATTACATGTAGTTCCAGGTAAACACTGAATAGGTGCATTTCTATATACATTTATATGGGTCTATGTTGTTATACTGAAATGACACTTTAATGAATGCCACATAGCGAAACCCCAGTTTAACGAAAGTACACTTAACCAAAAACAGACTATTGTGGACTTCATGTCCAGTAAACACAAAAACACAAAAAGAAACACTACAAACACATATTTACATGGGGCAAGCCAGCTATGTGGCATTCATTAAAGTGTTATTTTGGTAAAACATAGTAGACCCATTTATACACATACAGTAGTTACATTTATACATTTTGAGATTATATAGAGGTAGAAGTTACTAAAGAGAAAGCCCACAGGCAGCAGTTATGTATAAAATTGCTTTGTTATGTCAGTGAGACTTAGAGAGTATTCTGTTTAAGGAGAATGTCTGGAGAGTATCGTACAGTGAGCACAGAGTCTTAACCTGGTGATGAGCACGTGCAGGACAAGGATTGGTTAAGATGTTGTTTAAGCAGATTTTTAAAACTATTGAGTTTGTCTGAGAGTTTTACTTGTGTGAGATACTATTCCAGAGTTTATCAATGTACTGGGAGGAGAACAAGTCTCCTGCAACATTTTCTGACTTATTTGTGAGTAGTAAGAAGATCTTACTAGAACAGAGGTCCCTTACTGGACAATATGACAGTAATATGTTTTTTTAGTGCAGAGCATTTTTTTCTGGATGATGAATGACTTTGTGTGCTGTAAATAATTGTGAATATATTAGGTAGTTGTGCAGTTCAAGCCAGTTCAATTGCTTTAAGCTATGACAATGGTGGGTCCTATGAAGGAGATTGGTGGCAAATATAGCTATTTTATTGTAGCAGGAAGTGAGTGTCTTCTTTGAGTATTGTTTAAGTTTGTTAGGATAGGAGCAACATATAAGAGAGTTGCAGTAAGAAGATTGTGGCTAGAGTCTTTCCTTGCAGTATCTATGAGGAATCCATTGATCCTATTGTAAAGAATGAAAGAAAATGTAAGAACCTTAGGGAGATTTGAGTATGTGACTAAATGCATGAACATGAAATGTACTGTACATAGAGACATGACAGTCTGCACATAGTGGAAAATTACTGAGAGAAGGGACTGTCTGAAAGTAGTAAACGTGTCTATATATGGAAATGCATCCGATTTTCTTTTCTGCCTAGAGTTGTAATGACAGCATGTAACTTTAGAACTACAGGGAATGCCCTTATTGGTTAATCATGCTTCCAGTGTTCCTATTTGTTCAGTATTACGTTTCTAATGAGTTAGTATTTCATTGTCTATATAAGCTACAGTTTTGTTTGTTCTGGGAGTTGCCCTGATATTTTTCAGAGGCTCCTACCCATGTGTAATAAAGCTACTGAATGACAGGAAGTCTATTGTCTTTATTTTACAAATTGGTGCCATGACTTGGATCCGATTTGGCAGTGCTGCAGTCACACAGGGCTGGTGGATTTGCTGCTTTTGGGCCCATGACAAGATTTTGTCTTTTCTTGCAGTATCTCCACCACTGTCCTGTCTGAACGGACAAAAAAAAAAAAAAAACTGCAGGGCACTTAGAACATATTTTCGTACGTTTATTCCTCTCTTTCAGTTAAAAGGTAAGTGGCATGATTTTCTTTGTGTAGTGCCTGATATGTGATTGAGGGATTAATGGAAAAGTTCTGGTGACATAAGTATGCACATGTGAGTGTGGGTTATTACAGCATTGATCGTCGTTTTCTTTCTGTATTAAAAAAAATAAATAAAAGTGATAATTTTGATCATGGGTGCGAATGTGGGAAGTTTTAAGGAGCCAGAAAAAGGAACTCCTGCAGGTTATATGTATTCTTGTGTGTCCTGGGACAGTTGTTTGTATTTGTCTCAGTGAGTCTCCCTCACCAAAAATGGTGGTAAACTTGCATTTCCCAAAAATGGGACTTTTAACAAAGATATTTTGGCAACTTTACAAACCAGACTAAAGAAGAAAGGTAAAAAGGTCCCGGGGATGTGTTGGGCAGCATTCAATGAGTGGATGGCAGAAGATAAGGACAGAGAAAAAGACTCTATTGTATCTAGTTTAAAGAATAACCAAGAGAGAGATTAAAATGTCAGTTAAGTGCTTTAAACTACACAGCAGGAAAATTAGATGTCGTAAATGGCAAAACCCTACAAGAACCTACTATCAAAGGCTTATATCCTGTGTCGGAACTAGCAAAACTACGGGTTACTGAATTGTCCAAGGATGACAACATATGTCTTCCCACTGCTCCCCCACCATATAATCCGGCTCAACCGGTACAACCGGACAATGGCCTGCCAGCACCCCTCCCTCCAGCTCCACCAGTTCCACCCCTGCCACTTCCCGCAGACAATGGGCCACCAATATTCTGCCATGTTGCAATCTACCAGAAGTTAATAGGGAGGCAACCCCACCACCCTTGGAAGTTCATACTGAATGCTGTAGGTCTGATTCAGACCCATGGGATGATAGGCAAAGTCCAGACTCCACCTCTAGGGGATACAATCTGAGATCTGGGGGACACCCATCGAGCAGCCAAAAGGATAGAAAGGGACACAATAAAAAGGGTAGAGGAGCTGCTTATGCCCAAATGTATTTTTGGCCTAGGCGCAGGAATCGAGGCGAGAACAAACAAAGTCGTCAGTATGGGTATGGCCCCTACGGTCAGTTTCCTATAATAATTGATAGTGAGGATGGATATTTTGGACCTGCAAAATTTAATCTTGACTCCGATAATTCCCCCTCTTCGGAGGAAGATGATCATTTAATGCCCCTGAGGGAAATTCCTAACCTTGCCCATGCCAGAAGTCAGGATGCACCAGCCACCATTGTGGTGCCGCAGGCATGGTGAGCAGTAGATTTTCAAGCAATAACAAAGTCCCTCCCTTCAATTCGCAGTAATCCAGCAAAGTTTCAAAGAGTTTTGATGGGCTATGTGAATTTGCAAAATCCTACTATTGAAGAAGTCCGTGCCATACTCCAATATGCTGTCCCTCCGGACCTGTTCAAATGAATTTGGGATCATGCTAACGTCCCCACCCCAATTCCAAAACATGGAACGACGGGTGACAACATCTTTGAAGCAGTACGTCAATGCCTTATCATTGCAATAATTGTCATTGTCCCTCCAACCCCAAATTGGTCAAAAAATCAAAGTGGTGGTTCAAAAGCAGGACGAATCTATCGAAGGTTATCCTAGCCATTTAATGGAAGCCTTTGAGGCTTATTCTGGCTACCCTGAGCCTACTGAAGGAGCAGCCGCCAGCAGATTATCTGCTACCTTTGTGGGCAGTTTACGACCAGTCCTTCGGGATAAATTAAAGGAGATCTGTCTCAGTTGCCCTAGCTTAGGCTTACATGAATTAGTAACCCAGACTCAGTTTCGGTCTAACCAACTGGTCATAAAGCAGAAACAAATCCAGGATGAACTGGTGAATACCCAAATTCAGATGTTTACTGCATTTGCACAGAGAGGCATGGGCAGGGGAAGGACAAGAAGGGGAAACCCTCAAAGAAGAGGTAGAAGAGGCCAAAACTGCAACCAAATCTATTCCAGTGGTTATGAGCAACCACATTATCAGCAACCACAGCCCCAACAGACGACCACACAGCAACAATCTGAGTGCTATAACTGTGGTGAGGCGGGACATTGGAGAAGCAACTGCCCTTATCTTGCCCTGACCCCGCTAACGCCTACTAGCAATAGCAATCCTTTTGCTTCTGAGATGCCAGAACAGGCCAATCCTTTTCCTCGGCAATGGAATTTGGCCTGGACCCCATCTAATTGGCCTGAAGGCCACAATCAGTCTCAAGTGCAATAGGAATTCCCTGAACAGCTTCAACAGCAATTGTTTCCTCTGCTAGCGGTTGATCAAACCGGACCGTATGTTACTTTAACACTTAAAAATGGTAGACACCCCTTTTTGATAGATACTGGAGCTACCAAATCCATGTTAAATCCTTCTACTGCAGCAGACATCCCGCTGTCAAGCAAAATTACTAAAGGAGTAGGGGTTTCTGGAGTACCTATCAACTACTTGGAGACAGTGCTCGTTCCAGTCCCTTTGGGGCCCCTACAAGAAGAACATGCCTTCCTTGTAGGGCCATCAGCACCACTAAATCTCTTAGGCAGAAATCTGCTCTGCAAAATGGGGGCTATTATTTTTTGCACTGAAAACGGCATGTTCCTACAGGTACCCCCGGATACTCATAATGAGGCCCTTGGCCTTCTTAGTGACTCTGTGTCCCTACAGCTTCTGATAACTAAGGATTCCCTAATTGTACAACATTTAGAAACATTGCCCACCTCCTTGTGGACTAGGCATGATAATGATGTCAGATTTCTCAGGTCTGCTACTCCCGTTCATATCACGTTAAAACCCGGTGCCCAGCTACCTTTAGTACCACAGTACTAAAGGAAGCGGAAGTGGATATTCAGCTGGTAATATCCTCTTTGATGCAGCAGTCCATTATTGTGTCCATGGTCAGCCCATGTAACACACCCATTCTCCTGGTTAAAAAACCTGGTAGACAGGTTTATCATTTTGTGCAAGACCTCAGACAAGTCAATAAACCCGTCCTGCCAGCTTTCCAGGTGGTACCTAACCCTGCAACAATACTCAGTTGTATTCCCTCAGCTGCAGAGTATTTTACAGTAATAGACATTTCTTCTGCCTTTTTCTTCATACCAATCAATGTGGATACCCTTTACCTATAAAGGACAGAGTACACCTGGACTAGATTACTACAAGGGTATGTTGAGTCGCCTATGCTTTTTTCTAGGGAATTGTTTCGGCAGTTACAGGATCTTAAGTTACCAACTACTTCAGTCTTAGTCCAGTATGTGGATGATATACTGATTGCTTCTGCAACCAAACAAGCATGTTTGGATGACTCCTTACTGGTACTTTGGTTTTTGGCTCAACAAGGATTTAAGGTTAATAAGGCTAAGCTACAATTTTGCCAACCCAAGGTTCAGTATCTGGGTTATATCATTGCAGCTGGCTCTCGCCATGTCCTTTCCTTATGAATCAAAACCATTCAACGGGCCCCCAGGCCCACCACCCAACACCAGTTAAGAGGGTTTTTGGGATTAGCAGGATATTGTAGACAATGGGTCCCTAATTTCTCGGAGCTCTCAGGACCACTCTTGCCTTTACTTAAAAAAGATACCCTGGTCAGACACTCACAAAGCAGCTTTTCAAGCTATTAGAACTGTCCTAATGAATCCACCTGCCCTGGGTCTTCCCGATTACACTAAACCAATTTTTCTTTTCTGTTCAGAATGAGAAAAGTTCGCACTGGGCCTCCTGGCCTAACCCCGAGCAGGATGTTATAGAACAGTGGCTTATTACAGTACTCAGTTAGACCCAGTTGCAACTGGAAACCCCCCCTGCCTGAGGGCAGTGACGGCAGCAGCCTTATTGGTAGATATGGCAAGCCCTTTGACCTTAGGTCATCAGACAATACTAGCAGTACCTCATGCAGTACAAGCACTCCTTCTCAAGACTAAAACCCAATACCTTTCATAAGCGAGACTTACTAGGTATGAAATAAACTTGCTCAGTAATCCTGCAATACATGTTGTTCACTGCCCACCACTAAACCCAGCCTCTTTGATTCCAACTGATGCTGAGGGAGAGCCCAATGACTGTGTGTGTGTTGTTAACTCTGTGCTTCCTCCTAGAACTGATCTTGCTGATACTCCAGTTGTTAACCCTGATTACATATTTTTCATGGATGGATCCTGATTACGTGATGATCTTGACCAATTAATAGCAGCATGGGCAGTATGCTCCCCGCATGAAGTAATTTCTACCGGTAGGCTACCAGCAGGTACATCAGCTCAAGTGGCAGAACTTGTGGCATTAATGCATGCATGCAAACTAGCAGAAGGGAAAACTGTTACAATTTATACTGACTCTCATTACACCTATGGCATTGTGCATGATTTTGGAACATTATGGAGGGAGCATGGATACCTGACGTCCTCTGGAACTGTGACAAAACATGTCTATTATGTCGATAACTTATTGAAGGCCTTACTCTTGCCTTCAAAAATTGCTGTTGTAAAATGTGCAGCTCACCAATCAGATGACTCTTTTGAAACAAAGGGCAATGCCTTAGCTGATTGGGCTGCCAAACAGGCTGTGCTACATGGTGCTGTTCAGGGAAATACTATGTAGCCTATTTATTAACAATCAATGCAGACATCTTTATTTACACATGATGTATTAAAAGCTTTACAATGTGAAGCTGCAGAAGCTGAAAGAGAAACTTGGCAAAAGTTCTACTGCTTTAAAAATGCACAATCTATATGGCAACATCCGGATGGCAGGCTTGTCTGACCCAAATCTATGCATCTTTCTATTATAAAAGCTTACCATTTACCCTCCCACATTGGTATTCAGGCTCTACTAAAATTGATACTTTGGGACTGGTTTGCACTCTCCCTCTCAGCTTCTGTATGCCATGTTGTCAATACTTGTTCTGTATGTTTACAGCATAACATTGCAAAAGGGACTAGAGCCCAACCTCAACCTGTGCTAAAATGTCAGGGGCCTTTTTGCTCTTTGCAATGGTATTTTATTGAATTACCACTTTGTAATCATTTTAAATATGTACAGACTGTTGTTGATGTTTTCTCTGGTTGGTTAGAGGCATATCCCTGTACTAAAAATTATGCAATCTCAGTTGCTAAGAAATTATGCTATGATTTTATCCCCAGGTTTGGAGTCCCCTGTACCATATACTCTGACAGGGGTACACACTTTACTGCACAATTAATTCAAGCACTATGTTCGATGTTAGCTATTACACTTAAATTTCATTGCCTTACAGACCTCAAGCCTCTGGCATTATTGAATGCATGAATCAAACACTAAAGACAAGGTTAGTGAAACCTACCACAGAAACAGGAATGACATGGGTACAAGCCCTTCCTTTAGCATTACTTTCCATTCATTCTCAGGTTCACCCAGCAAAGGGTCTCTCCCCTCATGAAATTATTATAGGATGCCCCATGCATCTTCCTATGACACCACCACCACCCTTTTCTGCAATTGATAATTTTGATGCTAATGTTTTGCTTTACTGTAAATCTATTGTTTCTGTCTTACAGCAGCATCACAAACAAGTTACAGCAGCCCAGCAATCTCCAGATCCTTTCCTGGAACCTTCATTGCTACCTGAGGACTGGGTTTATGTAAAGTCATTTTCTAGAAAAACTGCACTCCAACCTCGTTGGAAGGGACCATTTCTGGTACTTCTCACCACTTCTTCAGCAGTTAGACTTCAGGGTTATACTGTGTGGATACACGTGTCACACAGTAAAGACGTTGAACCATCAGATTCCCAGCAACCTCTTCCATTCACTGATCCTGCTCCTGAACCCATTGCAGCTCACACCAGAAGCAAGACTGCCACACCTCAAGATGATGACTGATGATAAACAGTTACTCTGTTCCATACCTCCACTCCCACCTCCTGCTACACCAGTGCAACGTGCCTTTCCTCAATGTTAATGCATGACCATTCTCATCACCCTCCTTATTGTACTGATTTTCTTACTCTGGCCATTCCTCTTCACAGCAGATACTATCTCGATTCTCAAAAAAGCAGCATGGCACTTGCCTTTCAACACTTACCAAGCTATAAAAATTGCTTCTGCAGCATCTTTAAATGTTTCCAACTGTTGGGTCTGCTTTACAATCCCTACTGTCCATGGGGGATTGTCTATAGCTTCATTTCCTCTCAATATAACTGATACCTGGACTTCATTATTATATGACTCAGAGAACATTACCCTTACTAACAAAATGAGGGCAGCCCTACAACTGTTTAAGCGACAGACTGGCACTCTGTGCTTTCAAAAATATGGACTTGTCAGTGGGATACAGTAATTGCGACACCACAATAATTCATAACTGCACAACGGATGACACCACTTGCTTAACCAATTTCTCACTTGTGAAGATTTTTTTAGAAAATGCAAACGCTATGATCAATTTCACCCAAGAATTAAAAACTGTTCACAGAAAAATATTCTGAGGTTTAACAGACAAAGGAGACCATCTCAGCCCTATTAATATCACTGTGATCATCAGTGATTGCTATTTCATTTGGGGTCGAAAGGCATATAAGTGGTTGCCAGGGAATTGATCAGGAAGCTGTTTCTTGAGGTATTTAATCCAAACCATATGACACATAACTGCTTTACCATTGGGAAAAATCAGAAATGTCTGAGATACCCAAACTAGTTCATTCTGGCTTCAAAAACATAAATTACTGAAAGACAAACTAAAAGGGGTAAGTAACATGGATGTTGGAAATGGAATCATCACTGTTGTATTCTTTTTCCCTGCATATGGTATTCCCAAAACCCTTTGGGAATTGAGAAAACTGTCAAACTTGCTTGAAGTCCTTATTAATTCTACCTTTTCTGCTCTGGAATTAGTTACTGAAGAATTGACTGCTATGAGAACTGTGGTCCACCAAAATCAAATGGCCCTCGATTTCATACTTGCGGTTAAAGGAGGTACTTGTGATTTAATCCATGAAGAGTGCTGTACTTTTATTCCTGACAATCAGCATGAGATTGAGAGCCATCTTGAACTTATACAAAAGGTTTCTGAACTCTCTGAAGCTGAAAAAGCCGATAGCTCTACTTGGGCTTGGCTAACCAATCTCTTCACCGGACGATGAGGATGCCTACTTAAACTGATTTTAACAATTGCAGTATTAATCATTTTTGTTTTTCTATTATTGTTTGGAATAAAAGCGTGTATATTGAAGCTTATGTCTTCTAAAACAAATGCCAAAGTGCCTAATTTTTATATGCCAGCAATAACTGATGACTTCCAAGAAAAGAATAGTATTAATGATGAAATAGAAAAGCTTAATAGCATGGTTATGTTAGAATTTTGGAAAATGTATGAAGAACTAAATGATGATGCTTATGGAGCATCAAATGGGGGATTGTAAAGAATGAAAGAAAATTGTCAGAAAAATATGTATTAATATATGTATTAGTAATGTGCTTAGTGCATTTAGAGCTTGAAAAGGGTTAACACGTTTATTCTATTTTACACTGCATAAATCTGTACAAATTGCAGAAGCTTTCTGACCTTGTATTGTCATGAAATATGCGCAGCTAAAATCTTTGCTTATGCCTTGGAAATTTACTGAGAAGCAGATGATTTCTGCTTTTGTCAGGAAAATAATGAATAGAACAATACCACTTGTATAAATGTTATGAAACTTAGACAAGGAGTTCCACTTGTGCTGTGAGAAAATACAAAGCTGCAGAAGCTATAGATAATTAGAACAAAGACTACTTGAAAATATGAACTGCAATCAGCATTTGCTTGTGTCTGAGCTAGAAAAGTACCTTGAAATGTAACACATGCATTAGAACTATACAATAGAAGCTTGTAATGGGATAGTCCCCACCAAGGCCAGGTTGTTTTTCTCAAAAAGTTTCTCACAAATCTAGTCATGTCAGCAGAAAATCTGAGTAACATCTGCTGTAGAACAATACTGAAAGTTGTGTTTGATTACGTCAGCTATAGAAGTCCATGTCTTGTAAACAGTATAAGAATAGCATACTTCCTGTTAGTAGTTAGGCAAAATCTTGTATTTGCATGTTTTTGTCTCCTTGTTGCAAGTTATTAAATGTGCCTTAACTGAACCTTACGTGTATTGGTCTTTGAAGTTTTTTCCTTTGACAAAAATGTAAGTGCCTTAGGGAGATTTGAGTATGTGACTAAATGCATGAACCTGAAATGTACTGTACATAGAGACATGACAGTCTGCACATAGGTTCATAGGTTCATACTAGGCTATCTGCCCTAGGGCATTTATAAGCCTAGCCAGAATGTGTTTGGCTTTCGCCACCCATTTTGAATTTATTTTGCTATGCCCTTTTTTGAGGTTAGTATACTGTGCCTCTGTCTAACAGTGACACAGAAGTGATACCCGGGGTAAACCTACGATCTCCCATCCACTCATCAAGATTCCTCTTTAAGAGAGTCAATGAGGGACTCTGCCTAACCTGGACTGGGATTTTATTCCAGAGTGAAGGGAGCCTCTGGGTTATGAATCTGTCCCTCCAGCATGTCCTATTTATTTCAGTGCTGAGGTTCAAGTCTCTCGAGCACGAGCTCGATGGGATTTGGATTTTCTGAGGTGCAGCATGTCCATTAATTCTGGGTTGGACATGGCTTTATACGTCAGGCACAGATCGCCTCTGAACAGGCGGTATGCCACTGAGAAGAGCTGGAGTTTCTTTAACCGGCAGCATATGGCATCTGTTTGAGCCCTTTGATCCTCTTGGTGAGGTACTTTTGGGGTCTTTCCAGTTGCTGCAGGTGTCTGGTAAGGTACATCCCAAAAGGGGCATTGTTCTCAATTATGGGCCTGATGAGGGATGAGTAAAGAGGCACGATGACCTCCCCTGATCTAGATGTGAATCCCTTCATGATTAGGTGGGCTATATAAAATGTTTTTCTAACCACTTTGGCCACGTGGTTGTCAAATGAGAGATTGCTATCGACTTGGGTCTCCAGGTCCCTAATTACTTCTTCTGTACTTAATGGATTACCACCTATGTGGTAATTTGTGGGCACTTTGTTTTTGCCAAAGGGATGACTATACACTTTTTGGCATTTAGCTTGAGGCCATGGCTCTGGCACCAGTTGTCTGTTTCTATGAGGCCCTTTTGGAGGATGCTTGTGTCGGCTGGAGAGTTGATTATGGTGCCCAGTTTGCAGTCATCTGTGAACTTGGTCAGCCACAGTCCTTCCGTGTTGGCCTGTACCTCCGAGAAATATATACCGAACAAGAGAGGTCCTAGGACTGAGCCTTGTGGGACACCACTTGTAACTGGTTTGGAGTCTGACATGGCTCCAGCAATTCTAACCATGTGGGTTCTGTCCTTGAGCCAGTTTGCAATCCATCTAGTGACATAGGGGTTTATATTTAAGCTGGTGAGCTTATCTATAATGCCCGAGTGGGGTATTGTATCGAAGGCTTTTGCGAGGTCCAGGTAGGCTGTGTGGACCACCTTCCCCTCGTCAATGGCCTTGGTAACTGTTTCAAAGAAATCAACCAGGTTTAAGAGGCAGTTTCTGCCCTTAACAAAGCCGAACTGGGTAGGATCCAGTGTCTGTAGGTCCCCAATATCTTTATTTATGAGGTCCATGATGATCCTTTCCATAGCTTTGCAGACCAAGCTAGTCAGGCTTATGGGGCGATAGTTTCCAGGATCCGCTGAGGCACCACCTTTATGGAGAGGGACCACTGTTGCTGTACGCCACTCTTTGGGCACATATCTTGTAGTAAGGCTGAGATTGAACAGTAGTTTTATGTTTGGGTTTAGCTCTTCTTGGAGTTCATGTAGGACGCAGCCTGGGACACCGTCTGGTCCCATTGATGCTGTGTTTTTTGCTTTGGAGAGGGCGGCTCTTACCTGAGCATCTGAGATGTCAGGGGGGCAGCACTCTGCTGGGATAGATATTTGCACTTTTGGTGGGGGGCAAGGGGGGAGAAGTTTGCGCTGAACCTGTCAGCTAGGATGTTGGTAATGTCTGTGGGTTCAGTGTATTTTTTGTCATTTTGGACTAATTCTGAGCATATCTGGGAATTACCACCCAGGTTCCTAACATAACTAAAGAAAGCCTTGTGATTATCCTTAGTGTCCTGTGCAATTTTTCTCTCGAAGCTGGCCTTAGACAATTTTTTGAGTGCCCGTAGTTTTTTGCTAATACTGATCAGTGATGCTTTCCCTTTTTGGGATTTTGCTCTATCATTTAGTAGCTTCCTCCTTCTATTGTATAGTTTGTTTATGGCTGGGGTCCACCAGACAGGACGCCTGCCTTTGGAGGATTGGGTCTTGGTTTTATTTGGGATGGCATGAACCATGCATTCGTGAAGGTGTTCATAGAATGCGCTTATAAAGGATTCTGGTCTGGGCCGTATTTTGCACAGGCCGGGGATTTGAAGGATTCCACCTCGGTTTTGAGGAGTGTGAAATTTGCTTTAGAGAAGTTTTTCACTGTGGTTTTCTGGGCAGGGGGTGGGGTTGGGATGTGAATATCCAGTGAGATTAGTTTATGGTCTGATCTTACCAGTGAGGGATACACTTCTGGTCTGGAGCATAGAGTCCCCATGTTGGTGATGATCAGGTCCAGTATTTTTTCCCCTCTTGTGGGAGTTGTAACAAGTTGTTCCATAGCATTTGAGTTTATAAATTCTAGGAACCTTTGGGCTAGGTTGTTGGAGCTAGAGTAATGCTCCCAGTCTATGTTTGGGTAGTTGAAGCCGCCCAATATAATGGTGTTTGGAGAGACCTTCATATTTTCCAGTGTTCTCAGAAAGGCCGAGTGGGGTTCCTGGGTTTGGGAGGGTGGTCTGTAGCAGGCTATAAACTGGAAGGCAGTTTTACCCACTGTTAGTTGCACATGGATAGTCTCTGATACTTCGTGCTTTGCCACCAACCTGGAGGTGTGGGTATCTTTGATGAATATCGATACTCCCCCTCCTTTTGTGGTTCGGTCCAAGTTTTGGGGCCGAAAAGCATGGTATGAGGTATAACCTGATAGTGCTGGGGTGCTCTCGGGAGCCCTGAACCAGGTTTATGTTACTGCACAGATATCGATGTTCTCCATGCTAAGGAGAGTTTCGAAAAGTGCATCTTGAGGTTTAGACTTCTGGCATTGAGTAGCATTACTCTTAGTTTCTTATCCCATGTGATACCTATGGAGGTGGGTTTGTCTTTTGGGCCTTGCCTAAAAAAGGCACTATGGGGATAGCAAGAGCCTTTGCCAATATCCGAAAGCCCAGGGGTGACAGGTGCAAGCCGCCCCTAGCTAAGCATCATGGCTTGTCGAGCATATCATCCCAAGCTGACAGGCATTGGATCCCCTTTGAATGACACCAGTACTTAAGCCAATTGTTGAAATTGATCATCTTGTCTTCATATTGTGGCATCATTCTTGGTGAGGGTAAGATGCTACTCAAGGTCAGGGTCATACCGCCTGGGCTACATGCTCAGAGAGCTCCTTTATGTCTCTTTTCATGTAGTCCAGGGAGGTATCGCCTCAGGTCATTCACACCAGCATGGACAATGACTGTGTCATATTTGTACTTACCTTGGAGTGACCTGAGTAACAGTGACACAGAAGTGATACCGGGTAAACCTACGATCTCCCATCCACTCATCAAGATTCCTCTTGAAGACAGTCAGTGAGGGACTCTGCCTAACCTGGACTGGGATTTTATTCCAGAGTGAAGGGAGCCTCTGGGTTATGAATCTGTCCCTCCAGCATGTCCTATTTATTTCAGTGCTGAGGTTCAAGTCTCTCGAGCACGTAGCTCGATGGGATTTGGATTTTCTGAGGTGCAGCATGTCCATTAATTCCAGGTTGGACATGGCTTTATCGTCAGGCACAGATCGCCTCTGAACAGGCGGTATGCCACTGAGTAGAGCTGGAGTTTCTTTAACCGGGCAGCATATGGCATCTGTTTGAGCCCTTTGATCCTCTTGGTGAGGTACTTTTGGGGTCTTTCCAGTTGCTGCAGGTGTCTGGTAAGGTACATCCCAAAAGGGGCATTGTTCTCAATTATGGGCCTGATGAGGGATGAGTAAAGAGGCACGATGACCCCCCTGAGCTAGATGTGAAGCCCTTCATGATTAGGTGGGCTATATAAAATGTTTTCTAACCACTTTGGCCACGTGGTTGTCAAATGAGAGATTGCTATCAACTTGGGTCCCCAGGTCCCTAATTACTTCTTCTGTACTTAATGGATTACCACCTATGTGGTAATTTGTGGGCACTTTGTTTTTGCCAAAGGGATGACTATACACTTTTTGGCATTTAGCTTGAGGCCATGGCTCTGGCACCAGTTGTCTGTTTCTATGAGGCCCTTTTGGAGGATGCTTGTGTCGGCTGGAGAGTTGATTATGGTGCCCAGTTTGCAGTCATCTGTGAACTTGGTCAGCCACAGTCCTTCCGTGTTGGCCTGTACCTCCGAGAAATATATACCGAACAAGAGAGGTCCCAGGACTGAGCCTTGTGGGACACCACTTGTAACTGGTTTGGAGTCTGACATGGCTCCAGCAATTATAACCATGTGGGTTCTGTCCTTGAGCCAGTTTGCAATCCATCTAGTGACATAGGGGTTCATATTTAAGCTGGTGAGCTTATCTATAATGCCCGAGTGGGGTATTGCATCGAAGGCTTTTGCGAGGTCCAGGTAGGCTGTGTGGACAACCTTCCCCTCGTAAATGGCCTTGGTGACTGTTTCAAAGAAATCAACCAGGTTTAAGAGGCAGGATCTGCCCTTAACAAAGCCAAACAGGGTAAGATACAGTGTCTGTAGGTCCCCAATATCTTTATTTATGAGGTCCATGATGATCCTTTCCATAGCTTTGCAGACCAAGCTAGTCAGGCTTATGGGGCGATAGTTTCCAGGATCCATTGAAGCACCACCTTTATGGAGAGGAACCACTGTTGCTGTACGCCACTCTTTGGGCACATATCCTGTAGTAAGGCTGAGATTGAACAGTAGTTTTATGTTTGGGTTTAGCTCTTCTTGGAGTTCATGTAGGGGCAGCCGGGACACCGTCTGGTCCCATTGATGCTGTGTTTTTGCTTTGGAGAGGGGCTCTTACCTGAGCATTTGAGATGTTAGTGGGGCAGCATTCTGCTTGGATACATATTTGCCCTTTTGGTGTGGGGCAGGGGAGAAGTTTGCGCTGAACCTGTCAGCTAGGATGTTGGCAATGTCTGTGGGTTCAGTGTATTTTTTGTCATTTTGGACTAATTCTGAGCATATCTGGGAATTACCACCCAGGTTCCTAACATAACTAAAGAAAGCCTTGTGATTATCCTTAGTGTCCTGTGCAATTTTTCTCTCGAAGCTGGCCTTAGACAATTTTATGAGTGCCAGTAGTTTTTTGCTAATACTGATCAGTGATGCCTTCCCTTTTTGGGATTTTGCTCTATCATTTAGTAGCTTCCTCCTTCTATGATATAGTTTGTTTATGGCTGGGGTCCACCAGACAGGTCGTCTGCCTTTGGAGGATTGGATCTTGGTTTTATTTGGGATCGCATGATCCATGCATTCCTGAAGGTGTTCATAGAATGCATTTATAAAGGATTCTACGGTCTGGGCCATATTTTCCACAGGCCCGGGGCTTTGAAGGATTCCACCTCAGTTTTGAGGAGTGTGAAATTTGCTTTAGAGAAGTTTTTCACTGTGGTTTTCTGGGCAGGGGCTGGGGTTGGGATGTGAATATCCAATGAGATTAGTTTATGGTCTGATCTTACCAGTGAGGGATACACTTCTGGTCTGGAGCATAGAGTCCCCATGTTGGTGATGATCAGGTCCAGTATGTTTTCCCCTCTTGTGGAGTTGTAACAAGTTGTTCCATAGCATTTGAGTTTATAAATTCTAGGAACCTTTGGGCTAGGGTGTTGGAGCTAGAGTAATGCTCCCAGTCTATGTTTGGGTAGTTGAAGTCACCCAATATAATGGTGTTTGGAGAGACCTTCATATTTTCCAGTGTTCTCAGAAAGGCAGAGTGGGGTTCCTGGGTTTGGGAGGGTGGTCTGTAGCAGGCTATAAACTGGAAGGCAGTTTTACCCACTGTTAGTTGCACATGGATAGTCTCTGATGCTTCTTGCTTTGCCACCAACCTGGAGGTGTGGGTATCTTTGATGAATATCGATACTCCCCTCCTTTTGTGGTTCGGTCCAAGTTTTGGGGCGAAAAGCATGGTATGAGGTATAACCTGATAGTGCTGGGGTGCTCTCGGGAGCCCTGAACCAGCTTTATGTTACTGCACAGATATCGATGTTCTCCATGCTAAGGAGAGTTTTGAGTGCGTGCATCTTGAGGTTTAGACTTCTGGCATTGAGTAGCATTACTCTTAGTTTCTTATCCCATGTGATACCTATGGAGGTGGGTTTGTCTTTTGAGCCTTGCCTAAAAAAGGCACTATGGGGGTAGCAAGAGCCTTTGCCAATATCCGAAAGCCCAGGGGTGACAGGTGCAAGCTGTCCCTACCGAAGCATCGTGGCTTGTCGAGCATATCATACCAAGCTGACAGGCATTGGATCCCCTTTGAATGACACCAGTACTTAAGCCAATTGTTGAAATTGATCATCTTGTCTTCATATTGTGGCATCATTCTTGGTGAGGGTAAGATGCTACTCAAGGTCAGGGTCATACCGGCCTGGGCTACATGCTCAGAGAGCTCCTTTTGTGTCTCTTTTCATGTAGTCCAGGGAGGTACGTCTCAGGTCATTCACACCAGCATGGACAATGACTGTGTCATATTTGTACTTGCCTTGGAGTGACCTGAGTGCTTGTGTTATGTGGAGGATCCTAGCGCCTGACAGGCTGCTCACCGTGACCCTCTCCTTGTTCAGCCTGGTGAGCGGGCGTCAGTGTGCCTGACGATAGAGTCACCTATTACAAGTGTATCAGGTGTGTTGTTTAGTCTTAAGGGCTGTGACTGTTCGGCACACTGGCTTTGTGAGATATGTGTTGCACGTGTTTTGTTTTGGGGTAGCGGTTGCTTGGTTGTCTGCTTTGGAGGTCTCTGCTGCTTAGGCAGATCTTTATTTAGAGCCTCTGAGTATGTTTTGTGTGATTATGTGTTTGGTTTGCTGTCGTGGTAGGTCTATGTGAGACTGGAATTGTAGTGAGTGTGGTTTCCTTCTCCTCCTGACTGGTTATGCCAGTACTGAGCTGAGAGAGCTTAGCCTCCAGTTTGGCTATATGGTTGCATCTCTCACATGTATTGGAATTTGTTGGGAGGAGGAGAGGGTTGTCTGTGTACATGAGGCAGTTATAACATTGCGTCAAGATTCCCAGATTCACCAGCTGGACCGGAGAGGAGATTGACAACTGACCTTTGGACATGCTAGAATAATATTGGGAATTCCTTAATAATTGAAAACAAGGACCAGTGGGGAGTGAGGGTGTAGTGCTTTTAATTTTTAGTGCTGACTTATATAATTGCTTTAGCGCGCAAGTGCCAGGTAACTTAAGTGCAATGTGTTACAGGTGACTTAAATGCAAAAACAACAAACAATAACTTTCTTTCAAGTGAAACAAGGAAATAAGTACAGTAAGCAATGCAGATATCACTAGTGATCCACAGAAGTGCTGAGAAGCCGCGTATTAGGTGGAATTAGCGTTCCAGGGAAATAACAAGCAAACAAACAACAAGCATATAAACAAAGCTAGATTCAGCAGGCCTGGATCTAGTCTATGCTACAGCAAACAAGGTGTACCAATTTCAGTAAGATACAGTTCAAATATTCAGGCACTATAAACCTTTAACCAGAAATTCCCAGCTCAGAAGGGCAGAGTCCAGCCTCTTCTCCCACAAGAGTGCAGACCACGAACCTTCTTAATGTAAAATAACTGGCCTGAAGCCCAAGTGCCTAAACCAGAACTAATACACTTTAAGAATAACAGACACTGGACTCTCAATCAGCAGTTCCCAACTTAGAAGGATGAAAGCTACCTGTCCTGCCACCACAGTGCATGCCACAAACCTTCCTAATGTAAAACAACTGGTCTGAAGCCCAAGTGCTTAATCCAAAGACTTAGAATGATAGCTACACTTTAATCAAGTTACTACCAAGCAGTAATAAATACAATTGAATACTTTAGAGAATGCCTGGATTAGTGCTCAAGTTACACAAACAAAGCTAGATCCAGCAGGCCCGAATCTAGTCTATGCCACAGCAAACAAGGTGCACCAACTTCAGTAAGAAGCAGTTCAGATATGCATGCACTATAAGCCTTTAACCAGAAATTCCCAGCTCAGAAGGGCAGAGTCCAGCATCTCCTCCCACAAGAGTGCAGACCACGAACCCTCTTAATGTAAAATAACTGGCCTGAAAGCCCAAGTGATTAAACCAGAATTAATACACTTTTAGAATAACAGACACTGAGCCCTCAATCAGCAGTTCCCAACCTAGAAGGATGTAAGCTACCTGTTCTGCCACTACAGTGCAGACCACAAACCCTCTCAGTGCAAAACAACTGGTCTGAAGCCCAAGTGCTTAAACCAAAAGGCTTAGAATGAGTTACACCAAGCAGTAATAAATACAATTGAGTACTTTTAAGATGATGCAAAAGTAAAATAAAGTAGGTAGAAACACAAGTACAGTAAAAGCAGATGACATTTTTTTTTTTTTTTTCTGAACAAGTGCTGAGATCAAAGAAACAGATTTGAGTGCTGAAACTAGAAAACTGGCTAGTTATAAGAAAAAAAAACTAAGCTAGAAGGCTTCCCTCCAACACAGAAGGGCTTGGGGGCTCAGAAGCCTACAAATAGTCTATACCACTTAACAGGAAAGGCAGGAAACAAGCTTAATTTTTTTTTCTGTTTCCCAGATGCTCTCTTTGTACACAGTAGGAGTGGAACATTACTGAGAGAAGGGACTATCGGAAAGTAGTAAACATGTCTATATATGGAAATACATCCGATTTTCTTTTCTGCCTAGAGATGTAATGACATCATGTAACTTTAGAACTACAGGGAATGCCCTTATTGGTTAATCATGCTTCCAGTGTTCCTATTTGTTCAGTATTACTTTTCTAATGAGTCAGCATTTAATCGTCTATATAAGCTACAGTTTTGTTTGTTCTGGGAGTCGCCTTGATATTTTTCAGAAGCTCCTACACATGTGTAGTAAAGCTACTGAATGAGAGGAAGTCTATTGTCTTTATTTTGCACTATAAAGAGAGCATAGTTTATGGTGTGTAGATTTAATGGTATGCAGTATATGGTGGCCATATTTGAGACTGTCATCAATTATAATGCCTAGAAGTTTACTGTGAGTTACAGTTTCAATGACAGCATCATTTGCTGACTGTATGGTGAAAGATTGCTTTTGATTTTGGCAACTTTTTGAGGTAAAAATCATTAACTTAGTTCTCTTGGGGTTGAGTAGGAGGTTTGAGTTTTTGAGCCAGGTTTCTGCAGAGGAGAAAGATTTTTGGGTAATGTCTTGAAGCTTATTTATTGCTGAGGTTGTACATATTAATATTGAGTCATCTGCATACTGAACTAAACTAGCATGGTGAATGGAGGTGTGGAGATCATTAATAGATATATTAAATAGGAGAGGACCAAAGATAGAGCCTTGAGGGACACCTGTAGTAACTGCTTGAAAGGATGAGTAGGTTTATTGCCATTTAACAGTTTGTTGCTTTCAGATAAGTAGCTAAAGAACCACAACAAGGAGTATTGTGAAAGTCCTATTGAGGAGAGTTGAATTAACAGTTGCTGGTGTGAGACAATATCAAATGCCTTTGACAAGTCTAAGAACATGGTAGACACAAGCAGACCATTGTTTCTAGGTTGGTGTAATGGAGTAGTAGTGGGGCTGTGCCGGGCCTAAAGCCAAGTTGTGTTTCTGAGTGCAGTTTTTTGACATTAGGTACTGCATCAGCTGCATATGGATGAATTTCTCTAATATTTTGGAAAGGGAGAGAGAATCACTATTGGTCTGTACTGGTCTGTATTAATGCTCTGTAGCTGAGTACTGATCACAGTGAAAACAAGCTAGTTATGCCCCATCCCCTCTATGTGTGTGTGTGTGTGTGTGTGTGTGTGTGTGTGTGTGTGTGTGTGTGTGTGTGTGTGTGTGTGTGTGTGGTCCGTGGCTGAGCAACATCTGTCAAAACTTCTACAGATGTGTCAAAATACTGTATGAAAAATCAATGCATCCATACTCTAGAGCCTCTTGTTTTAGGTGTATTGGACATACTAACCTGGTATCATCAACAGCTGTCACCTTGCCTCATGCTAATGCCACAGGGTACTGACCAGTAGTGTCCACCACTATATATGATTCATTAGTTAAGCATTCTGTAATTGTTCTCTTGTGTACAGTCCTGACAACCCATCCTCAAACAGTTATGAATCACTGGTTGTCAGGACTATGACAAGGCTGCATTAGCAAAGAAGACAGTGTTTATGCTAGGGCACATATTCCCTTCACACTACATGGTCATCTTTTATAATAATATAGATAAATCAAAGTAGTCACCTACTAACAGTTTCCATTACATATATCTTTAAACAGTGGGTAGTAAATAGTATAAAAGGAATTGTGTCAGAAAACAGAAGTAATAATGCTGTACATGCTGAAATATGACATTTTACAAATTTTTAGCAAACTGACTAAAAATTGTTTTCTTTTTCAGCACTGACATAAAATTCAGTCTTAAAATGGAACCTTTGGCTACAATGACCCCACACAGAGGTATCCAATTCTGTTCTCCATTATATACAGAGTAGAGCCATATTCAGATAGACAGATGAGCAATTTTCTCCTGTGAATTACTCTGCTGTCCAGCTGTTCCTCCCTCTCCAATAAAGTTGTGCACAATGATTACATGACCCTTCATACTGTAGTTATGAATACAGAGACAATATTTTGTCAGAATAGGTGACACTACATTGTTGTGTTGAGGTAGACTGATTCTAGTCAGTCAAGATGAAACAGGAGCCTTAAATCTGTATAGGAAATCAGGGTATGATAACAATTTTTTCTCTGCATTTCTATCTGTAGCTGCCTATTAAGAGCAGAGGATAGCATTTACTAGACAAACTTTGAATGTGGCAGTTGATTTGTCTATATTCAAAGGAAAAAAAAACAAGTTATTTCATCAAAATGAATGTTGCCTTGTTTGTAAATTCTATCATTTTCCAAAATCATGTATATGAATTATATTTATAGATGTTTTACATTAAAGAAAGCAATATGTATATTATTCATTTCATGATTGTAGTGACATATGCAGTGTCTGAGAACAGCAAGTTTTAACAGTAAAGAAATACAAAATGTAATCTTGGCTGAGAATTTACAAAAATAATTCCTTCAGTTTTATACTTATCTTATTCTGAATATGTCATACATTACATTTATATTCCCTTCATTACAGAAATACTGGGGGAAAGCTATTAGTGTATAATAAATCTTTTGGAATGAATTCCTACAAAACATTTATAATATTTTTTTTTCTACTAACATTAGAAGATATATGTATTATAATATTAATTTTAATATTTCATCTTGTAGAACACAATTAAGAAGGAATTTATAACACAAGCTATTCCCAAACATTGGAACTGAACACCAATTGATATTAGATTGTCTTTAGATATGGAGATAATGTATTTGACACTGAATTTAATGAGCCCATGTTCTTAAATGGTTTTAGGGCCTGAACAATGTGACAGACTTATGAGAACAACATTATTTTTTAAGTATACAAAAAGCTACCATAATGCTGGGTTCATGGTGCAGAGGACAAAGCTCTGACTGCAGTTCCAATGACCCTAAAGGAATATTTGTTGTCATGTGAATGAGTGGTCATAATGTGCAATAGGCTGTTTCACTTATCTTTTGAGAATACTTTGCAATCTGCAAACATTGAAAATAGGTACAAAGGTCCTTGAAAAGTAGGAATATCTAGCCAAAGATCTGGACATCTAATTAGAATAACATTTCAATATCAAATAACACAGAACTCTTCCCACTTCCAATAGGAATGTGGAATGCCACTTAGAAACACAAATTAAAAAACAGAGTGACAAAAACTATGTGAAAAATACAATCACATTAGCAAAAAGACAAAGTAAAACCTATAGACATTAATGAACTGTATTACAAAATCCTTCCACACAAGGTTGTTTATTTTTGCTTCTGAAAAAAGGAGATATAAGATGTGTATTCTGTTTCTTTAATTTATGGTACCACTATTATGTTGGTCTTATAGTATTGTTTTCTGTGTACCACACAGATTCAAAATCACATGTGATAAGGGGATTCAGAAAATTGTGACAAGGGGTAAATCAAGCTTGAAAACAGGGACATGCCTCCCAAAACAGGTACATCATGCACATGGGTAAGTCAAGCCTGAAAATGGGTCTACTTCATGATGTCGAAAGCCAACAATATCGAAGCTGATATTGTCGGCACCACAACATCGAAAGCGCAGAACATCGTGCAGGTAAACGGAAATCTCCGCAGGGGGGAGATTTCCATTTACCTCAATGTAGTGTGGTCTCGGAGTTGGGATATTTAAGTAGAGGGGTTGTGGGGGTGCAGGGGGGCTTGCCCCCCTGCCTACACTAGTTAGTTTTTATTTTTGTTTGTTTTTTTTTTAAACGTTATTCGATGCTTTACTACATCGATCACTAGAGGTCGACCTTTAGTGATTCGATGTAGTAAGATTTCGATAACATGATATAGATGCCTGAAAACAGGCATGTGTAGCCAAAGTAGGGACATTTCAGAAGTCTGCTTGGGGAATGGGTTATAAGGCTGAGTCCTTTCTCAAAGTTTGACAAGTGCCATAAGACAGAGTGATACATTCTAATCTTGAGGGAAATGAAGTGAGGAAAACATTTTGTCTTTCCTTGATGTAATAGCTGTGGTTTTTGTCTTCTAACCATTAAAAAAGAGAGAAAAAGAATGAAAAATTCATTATTACCAGTGAAGCTAGGTCACCAGTACTCATCTTATACCTTAATCACTTCAAGGTCGTGACCAGGCTTAATGAGGGGGATTACTGGACTGACAGTGCGAGGGAGAGGATAAGAGGTGAAACTGTGGGGTAGAAGATATAAACGGCAGAAGTCATTCTGACATCCTCATACCAAAAAAAATCACATCAGCTTTTATCTGACTGAACAAGTAGCACTATGTTAAATAGACACCAACCATAACAGAATGTAAATTAAATTATTTGCCTTATGCAAGCAGTATCTTCTTATCCACATAAAACTTGCTGGACTAATGGAGATGATAGCGTACCCTAACATTTTGAGGTATGAATGCAGTTCTCTGCCTAGCAAATTATGTTAGTGAGGACAGAGCAGTAAAATGGTAAATCAGCTAGTTTATCATTTTATCTGTACACATCTACTCTACGCCCACATTCTGCTTCCTATTAATCTGTTAATCCCCATTTGAAATATTTATTATCTTGTACTGCAAAATTTAGCCGGGAAAAGATCACTTATTCAGTGTGGACCACCCAGTGTCCATATGGCTTCTAGTCTACAGTACATGATTCTTTCAAAATTAACATCTTTCTGAAATGTGAAAATAATTTCATGACAGTTTAGGAATAAAAAATTAGGCAGGGTTACATTTAAAATCCCTAGTGGCTCTGTAACAAGCAACAGAGCACATTCTTTTATGATGGGTAATTTTATATTCTGTAATAGACATAGTCAGTAGATGTGTTCCTTATTTAAGATTCCTTTTTGTAATTCATAATGTCTTACACTGTGGATAGCATTGGGCAACATTAGACCATCTTAGGCACATTAAGACATAACACTACAGATTGGTTTCTTAATAAGCAGTGTACTTCTTTGTACCATTAAACATTATCAATCCAGCCATCAAGTAATACAACATTATGAAAATGTTTATAATTCAAATTTTAATACTATTTGATAAATGATTTAACATCAGAATAGCAGTTAATAACAGCATGCAGTAAGACATCTAATGAATTGTTCCTCTAGCAGTAAATCTGGATGACACAGGTAGCCGTTTTCAGATTATCCTTTTAACCACTCCATGTCTCATTTCAAGGTGTTTACAGAAACATAAAACTCATGCAGAATGACAGTGCTTGAAACAATATGTCATGTCTTTACTAGATAAACTTATTCAATTATATTTGACTGTATAGTGGATAATGAGCAAATTTATCAGCAGGGGAGATGGATACGTTGGAGTTTAGTGACTATCTACACTAAGAAACAAGTAAAAGAATGACTTTGCTTAAGTTCTTAGAAAAATATATGTTATTAGTTATAAAATAGATATGGCATACTGATGGGTACCACATTGATAAAAGTGGCATGTCACCAGATATCATAGTCAGAAGACAGACAAAACAGATTTTCCTGGAAGGTGGACAGAAAAAATTCACTAGTTTCATTAAGAAAATAGTCAGAAATATTGAATGCTGAATGTTCCTGCAGATCAAGGAATTAGTATCATCTTTCTAAGGAGGAAACTTTTGACTAGAAAAACTATACTGTCTTACAGAAAAAAAAATAGTGGGTATCACTCATACCCCATTTATCATTATTTATGTTCATTACTGCAACCGCCTTATATTCATTCCACTTCAAGGGCCACATCATGACTTTGCCTATCACACATCTAAGTTTTTTGTTCAGTTGTTGGCAACCTGCCATCCCTTACATACTTAATAGCCATCTGCATGAGACACTAGATTTGGGATGTAGTGTAATGCTTCAAGGAATAATTCACTGAACCATGCCTCCATAATCCAAGAACAAGGAAATGAGTAATCCCCACATGAGCATCAATTCTGCAACACTTTTGCACAACAATATTTGCATGTGGAAGGCAGAACACCCCACCATTGCACACTTCTACATGGATTTCTCACTTGACATCCTTGTAGTATATAGAACTACACATGAGTTTCAGTGTTGAGTGGCTTCATTGTTATAAAACCTTTTTCTTCCTTTGCTCTCCTTTTGATATTCATTTGTAACATATCTAGATTTATATGCAACCACTTTGAAATGATTTGATTACTGGCAACTTCAATCGCTCTACCAGTTGTGACAATTTTACGCTGGATTAGACGAACTGCCAGCCTTGAAATATCTGGAATAAGTATATTTTGCATCATTAGTGAGTTACTGTGATAGTTCTGCACATATTTTTGTTATTTATTGTAATCTAAGAATTGCCTTGGTTTGTACTCTATTGAGAGCAGAGAAAAAAACTAATCATTTTTAAGCCTCTGATTGTTGCAGAACCTTGAAATATGCTATTTTTTATCAACCAGTGAGTTTATTTGAATACCTTTACCTTTTTCGGTGTTGGGCTTGTGCCCATTTGCTCAGAGCTGTTCAATGCTAAGCAGCCACAGCACTGATTGTGGCTATTTAACACCTAATTTGACAAACCAACAGACTGGAAACACCTGGGATAAGTATGTTTTGCATTCTTTTACAAGTTTATTGTGATACCTCTACAGTTATTCTTGGTATTTATTTTAATCTGATTAAGAATCATCTTGATTTATACTCCAGGGAGAGTGGAAAAAGAAAGTAGTGTTTCTAGCCCTCTAATTGCTATAGAACCTTGAAATGTGTAACTTTTCTATTGGCCAATGGTCTCATTTGAATATTTTTAGCTTTTCTGTGTTATAAGATGCCCATGTTTACAATTACGTAGAACTTTACATTTTTCTATCTAACCTTTTCCATAAATTCTTGGTGTACGTATTAGGCAGTGTAAGGAGACCCTGGAGTGCAGTAACAGGCACACTGGTCCTCATGCAGAAATTTAGATTGTTCGTTTTAGACAGATAACACTTCCATGAATCAACTCCAAACATCATAGGCACGACACACCCTTCAACCCATATTAATAAGCATCTTGTACCATGGATTTATATGTTACATCCATCTCTGTAGCCAGCTTGGTTGAAATGGGCATCCTGAGACAATGTAGAAATTTAATCATGTTTACCGAGAGCCGCCTACTTCTTAAACAAAGTGGCACAATGTGAGAGATGTAGTCATATAGTATTATTGGAGGCAAGCCTGTCATATGAAGCCACTAGAAATAGCAAGTAGGTTATCGGTATCACAAGTCACCATTCAAAGCAAATCAAGAATAACTCAAATCAAACACAATGACCTACATATGCTGAAGCTCTTAAAAGTAACCTACCTAAGCTACAAAGGCCTTCTAAATGTATCCCAAGAAATAAGAACCCTCAACAACCTCACAAATGCACAACACAGTCAGCACCCTCCACAGAATAGGCATCTAACAGTCACAGTGTTTCAAGTGAAAAGCTGATACGGCAACCCTACTTGCAATTCAAAATCCTGCTAATCAGTGACATGATAGTGTGACACAACAATGTGTCTCTCATCACTGTGTGCAAGGAGTGGGTCATGGTTAATTGCGTATTAGCTGCCAGGATCTGCTACACTACACATGCACTAAAGGCATTGCACCATAGATACACATATGATGCAGTCATAGTGCACACGGGTGTAAATGACCTGAGACATACCTTCCTGGACTTGAGAGATGATGGCGGTCTTTGAATATGTGTCTGAGACAGGTATGACCCTAGCTTTGAGCAGAGTATTACCACCACCAAGAATGATGTCACAATATGAAGAAAAGATCATTGACTTCAACAATTGCTTTAGCTTCTGATGTAATTCGAAAGAGGTACAACATGTATACACACATATATATATATATATATATATATATATATATATATATATACATACACACACACATATGTACATACATACGTATGTGTGTGTGTGTGTGTGTGTGTGTGTGTGTGTGTGTGTGTGTGTGTATATATACATATATATATATCTATACATATATATATGTGTGTGCGTGTGTGTGTGTGTGTGTGTGTGTGTGTGTGTGTGTGTGTGTGTGTGTGTGTGTGTGTGTGTGTGTGTATACACATTTGGAAAGAGATGGCAGGCAGTCCAAACTGCTAAGCCAAGGATAGCCTGCACCTTTCACCTCAAGGTTTTCATATATTGGCTAAATCCCTGTCCATTCCCATAGTGCCTTTCTTAGACAATGTCAGTCTTCTAAAGCTTCCAATGTAACAAAATGGAATCTGGATAACATAAAGGTACTGCTGGTCAATGCCAAGAGCCTTAACAAAAACTCCACTCCCTAAAAGCAAGCCTTACCCTGGAAAACACTGATATATTTTTATCATGGATGTCTGGCCCAATGATGGTACTCTATCAGTGCATGGTTTCAGTGCCTACAAAATTTTTAGGCTAACCTCACAGGCTGAAAACACTAAAGGCAGTAGTATTTCCATATTCTTAAAAAAATCAATTCCTGCCTTGTTAGAAAAGATAACAAACTGGAACTCCTCTGTCCAGCTTACTATCAACAAAACACTATATCATATTATAGCTAACTAAAGGACCATCCATGCCTACTTCAACCCATACCTCTTTCCCAACTAGTATGGAGTCTGTGTGCACTAAAACAAACACCATTTTCCTGGGAGACTTCAATGACCTTATCAACAAATTGATGACTTATACATCCTCAAACTCATATGTCCAGAAATTTCTGGACTTCATGAGAAGAAACTCTCTGAACCAGTTAGTCCACACCCCAGCCTGGATAGATGAAACCCTAGACTTGATCCTTATCAATATGGGACAGCTTGGTCAAGTTGGAGCACAACATAGTCAGACTCACCATAGGATTGAAGCTGAAAGAATCTTCCAATAACTTGGTATTCAGAGATTATGCTACAGCTAACATGCGAAAACTAAGTGATGACCTGGCTAAATTCCAAATCCCCTTCCAAGCTGATGACCATAATATTGCTTTATGCAGAATTCTTCCCCATTAAATTCTGTGTAAATTTCTGCATAGCCCACATCTGCCACCTGAAGTAAATACAGTGCTAAAAATAAACCCCCCAATGGTGAAACCCAAATACAGACAGGCTCTGTAATAAAAGAAAAAAACTCACTGCATGCAAATATAACTTTAACTGTCAAGATGCCAAAAATGCTCTTGCTAAACTTAACAGGCAACTCCATACCCTGTTCAAGTCAACCATAGCCAGATAACAGATAAGAACAGCAACCAAGGCAAAGCATGGCCACAAAGCTTTCTTTAACTATGTTAGAAATCTAAGAAGCAATGTTTAGCACTGCACAAAGGTAATAGTAAATGATGTAATATACTCAGACCCAGAGGACAAAGCCAATCTAATAGTAAGCACATTTAATTCAAATGTCATCCCTTCTCCCACCCTTTATTCCCAGATCACATACCCACATTTACAAACCCCTCAAATATCCCAAGAGCAAGTCATGAAGGTACTATCCAGGGCCAAGAAAACTACTTCTATATGACTGGATAACATATGAGGCTGCCCAGATGTCATTCAGTATCAGCTTCCAAACAAACTTTGTGCTAGAAGAATGGAGAACAGCAACATTTATCTTCTTGTGAAAAACAGGTACACCAATGGATCGAGGTAATTATAGACCGATAAGCCTGACCAGTCCCATCCACAAGTCCATAGAAAGAATTACTATACTGTTAATAAATAAGGACACTGCTAATCTATAAACTCTCAACCCAAGACAGTTTGGATTGGTAAAGTGCAAATCCTGCTTTCTTAATTTAGTTGGGTAAATAAATACACAATGCATATCTAGATCTCACAAAGGTGTTTATTACCATCCCAAACTTAAGTATTGTAGTTAAACTCTCTGTCTAAATGTAAATCCCTGTGTAACTCACTGGAACTTTGAATCTCTTTTTGGTATCTTAGAGGTTCTAAGATATGATCTATGTCTCATGTATAGAAAGTTAACAGACCCTTATGCTGTCAGGCCTGTTATACATCTACAAGTTCAATGGCAGCATTAACACCTGCTCAAGGGATCTCAATCAAGTTTTCAACATAACTAGGGCATATGGAAGAGAACGTATGTGCTACAGAAGATACCACTAATATGGAACTATCTACCACGATATAAAGCAAAGTACTTCTCTTACTTTATTCTCTATTCAGATAGGACAGGAAACCACAAATTAACCCCTGGTTTAGCACACATATCCTCATAGATACGGACAAAAAGTTAATGTCCCAGTGTTCCCTGCTCTGTCCTTCCCTGGGTTATTCATACACAAAAAAGGACTAAGAAAATATACCATGGGAATGTAAGGCTTGGCTTATTAAGACCCTCACAGATCAATAGACTAGTAAGCACATATGAACCTCTGAACCAACTGCAAATCAAAAATGTATGAGTTTTGAAATAGTCTATTTTCCCAAAGACAGCTGTTATTTATTTTGTATATAACACAAGCCTCCAGTATGCAGACCTGTAGTTCTCTGAAATAAAACAGACTACCAAGCCATTTATCATTACTGTTATTATTATTATTACTACTGTAGTATTCTAAGAAATATTCACCAAGTCAGATAATGTATTACTGAGAACCTAATTTTCAGATATAAAGTAAAACCACAAACATCCAAATCTAGGCTATTTTTTGTTAAAACAATGTCAAATAAGAAAATAAAATAAAATGACACTAAATACAGGCCAAAACACTGTGATACAGAGACTTTGACCCCATTGCATTGCTTACTTTTTATTATAACCACATCAAGTTTAGATACACTGACTATATACAGGTCAGAATATGAAATGCCGTAACAGATGTTGTTTCCTGTAACTTCATTATAAACTAAATCATGCTGCATTTGAAAAGAAAAATGTAATGCTAAGCAAGTCTCAATTGATAACAGAATGTCACGTTTTAACATCTTTGATATGACTGTCACATAACTTCAGTCAAAAGGACTGTTTGTAATCATTTACTACACATACTTAGTAAGGAAAAAAGTATTAGTTTTATCATCTGATCTTCCAGTGAACATTCTGGATTTATTTCCTTATGGGTTGACTGATTTGATTTTCATTGCATAGAATTCTCAAAAGTTTTTTTCCAATGTCATAGTCCAAAAGCATAGATTTTCCAGTGAATTCATTACAGTCCACTTCTCACAGCCATAAATTAATATTAACTGGAAAAAACTGTTGCTTTTACTACACAGACTTTTGATGACAGTGTAACATGTTTATTCTTTAATGCACTATCCAAATTCCAAGAATCAAACATAATTTAATTTCAGGATTGCACTCGCCATTTGCAAAAATCTTTAAGCCCAGGAAAGCAAAATATGTCACCGTGTCCATCTCTTCCCCGTCTGTGTACCAAGAATTTACATGGCAAGATGACATCATTTTAGCATTTTTGATGTTGAGCAGAGCAGCAAACAGACTTTTGAGATTTCTATTTCATGATTTTCACAGGCTCTTTTCCCTCTTGATTTAATTCATCAGAAAGGTGTAGTGCATATATGAGTTTATTAATAATTCTCAGAGCAATTTTGATCTCAGCATCTGACTCATCCAACCCAATGTTTTGCATGATATATTTGGTATATACATTAAATAAGTATGATGACAATATATTCAGCATTGCCAGACTCCTTGCTTCTTAGTCTGCACATAGATTCCTCAAGAGGCAATATAGGAGGTTCAGTATCCCAATTTCTCCATGAAGTTGATGCAGAGTGTGTGTTATGGTTCACACAGTCAAACAATTTAAAGCAGTCAGTTTCTTTTTGTTTTGTTTTTGTTATCTCTATTACCCACTAAATGTTGACAGTTTGATCTATGGTATTTCTTTCTTTTCTAAAACCAGTGTATACATATATCAGTTATTGATCTATGCATTGCTGAATTCTAGATAGCAAGATCTTAAGCATTTCCTTGTTAACACATGAAACAATCCTATTGTTTAATAATTTGAGCAATTTTTAGGATTTTTTTGGAGCAGGCTATAAACTGATATTTACTAAAAGCACCAAAGGATAACAATATGACAAATTCCACAAACAAACCTTTGTTTCACAGCTGACTTCAGTAAAGCTTTTGTAGTAAAAAATAAAACCACAACTGTATGAAAAAATAGTTTTAGCGCTTTCATTCATTTAATGCTGAACTTCATCAGAAACAAAGTTAAATGAACAAAAGCAATTAGAATATTTTTTCTGTGTTTTTTTTTTGTGTGTATGTTTTTATTTTTATTTTTATGTATAGTTCTTTTGTGCATTCATGCCAACTCAGCTTAATATCTTCTGCTTCATCTAGGTCTGTTCCATCTTTATCTTATATCATGTGTGTTTTCACATGGAACTTCCCTTAATATTGCCAGTCCTCTTGAATAAATGCCATTGTATTTTTTTATTCTATTATCTTTTTTAATGTCTTAGCACTGCACATGTAAATATTTATCCATATTTTTCTTGCTATTCTCCAGACTTTACATTCATTTAAACATATTTTTCTTCATTAAGTAGCACAACAATGAAGCAACCAGGCACTTTCTTGTATTTCCACAGCATAAAATGTATTATAGACACAGAATAAAAAATTCTTATATAGGAACAGTAAAGGTTTCATAGAGGCTCTTTCCCTAGTATTAGAGAACCCCTAGTATTAGAGAAGGTGACATTAGGAACTTTACAGAAAGTAGGGAGGCTAGGTGGATTATAATTCTTAGAGCAGACAAAGGGAAAGGGCTAAATGAAAGAGCCTCTATAAAACCTTTATTAAAAAGTAGAAGGATATGTAAATTAAGTCAGAAATCAATATGAGTTTCTGACTTCTTATATATATATTTATATGTTACCTTGTCCTTTATTTTATGTGTGCACATCTTTATAAATGTTGTATATAAATGTTATTTTCTATATAAAGAATTTTTATTCAAAAATATATTAATTTTTATTGAATACTATATCAATTTTAAAAATATTTAGAAAATGTGCTTATATCTTTAATTAGATTCATGCTAGTCATAGAACTGCTGTGATTGGTAGAAGAACGTTAGAATTAGTTTATTTAAAGATGTCAGTGAGTTAATGCACTTTCATGATCTGAAGAAGCTGTTTAGTGAAAGCGCTTACCGTTCCTATATAAGAATTTTTTATCCTGTGTTTATAATACATTTTATGCTGTGGAAATACAATAAAGTGCCTGGTTGCTTCGTTGTTGTGCTACTTATTGGATTATCATTTTCATCAACATTTAGCAACTAAGTATTTATCCTTTGGAGTACTTTTTACTTTATTTTTGTATACCATATTTTCCTTTATCTTCATTGCTGTTTTCTTTCTTTCTTTCTTTCTTTCTTTCTTTCTTTCTTTCTTTCTTTCTTTCTTTCTTTCTTTCTTTCTTTCTTTCTTTCTCTCTCTCGTTCTTTCTTTCTCCACTTCTAAAGTTTCCATAGACAGTAATTTCTGGCTTCTTAATCCTCTTTCTGTTGGGAATATTTATGCTCCCACATATGTGCTGCATCTAACCAGGAATCTGTCTAATCATCTTGGTCATACACTGCAATTCATAGTGAAGGTAAGCGTCTTATTCTTATTCCTTCCATATATCACTTCAGCTATCACTCCCTCAGTCTATTTCCTCCTTCAACATACTCTGATTAATGGTGTTAATTTCTTGCTTACTTAGTAATCTCTCCTTGTCAGATCCATTAATAAGGTTCACTCCAGTGAATTTAGACACCTCCTCTCTGTCTGTTCCCAGGCATCATCACAGTACCTCTTTCTTCTCTGATACAAATTAAGTACACCTCTGATTTCTTCTGGGTCTTGAAACCATCCTTATCTTCTGTCTCCTGTCATCATACAGTCTTCAGTCTATTACATTTATTTAGCCTTGTTTTGGACTTCAGACATTATTTACTGCCATCTTCATCTCTTGAGGAGATGCATCACCTCAGCCAGTGTCCAATTTCCATGCAGATTATCCTCCTTGGACACTTTTTGAACTGTTCAGCATCATTCCTCTGGTTGTGCAGCCTAAAAAGTCTCCTCAGTATATTATATTTAACATTGTTGGACAGGTCAGCCATGCCACAAACACAGTCCTCCATTTTGTTGCTGTTTACAGCCTCATTACATTTTGCACCTTATATAGATCCCTGGAAAAGTTTTTAATCTATGCACATTCAGTATTGGCAACTCTTATATTTTTGCAGGTAGTTAAATTAACTTATTTGCCTAGAAGGAAGGGAACACAGGAAGCATATTTTCAGGTTCTTTAAGGGTATCATTAGAAAAAGTAATTAAAATATTAATGCATTTGATGTGAGTACTTAAGATGCTGAGATATTCTAATGCTTTTCTCTGTGGCTTGCCAATGTAGTAAACTTACAGGAAAATGTCCTACATAGTGAAAAGTGCAAAAAAGTCCCACTTGTGTCATGTGCTGGTGTTCTCTAAAAAGCACAGGTTGTTGTTTAGGGGTTTAGACCCACGTAGCTCCTCACATTTCAACAGGAGTCTCCAGATACTTACCAAAAGACTTGAAAAAAGTAGAAGTCCAACAGTAATTGTAGTAGCCAGTAGTGACCACAACTGATTATATTCCACTTGGCCTTATTAACTTCACTCCTCACCTCTGATTTTTTGATAAATGGATGCAAGCTGAGCTCATTGCATGAGTCCCCTCTCCCTATCATGTTGATGCCACAGACAGCACTCTTATTATGTAATACCAGAATCCAGCTTATTCACTAGCATTCTGAGCAATATTCAAAAAAGTATGATGGGAAGGGTAAAAGTGAAATGGGAAACAGGGGGAAGAATAGTTTGAGGGTATGCAGAGAGGGCAGATAACAAATAATAAATAGTACATGCAAACACAGAACTGACAAACGGTTGGGTAAAAGGCATGAGAGTAGTCAGTTTGCTATTTATAGGGAGGCCCAGTGAGGTGTTACTGGAAATCAGTAGATGATGGTCTCAGGTTAAGGTAATCAGTGTAATGGGTCATACCAGATTCCAATGATCCAATGATACTGGCTGGCTGAATCCATACTTCATTTGAGGACAGTGTGATGTACAATGACACTGTGTTGTTAGTGCTCAGACATCTTCCACATGCTGCACTTTCTCTAACTCACCATGACAAACATTTGGGGTGGGGTGAAAGCCTGGGATGGACCTGATCTTCCTCTCCCAGTAAAACACTTCCACCCCACTTCAGCTGCAGTCTCTGCCACAGCAGTAGTGGGTGACAGCTTATGCACCTGCAGCTCAGCGGTGCCATCATGATTTGCAGAAGGGAAGTAGAAAAGGAAGGGTTACATTACCAAGGATGTCCTATGGGTGGTACAGACTACATATGTACAGGAGAAGAGATAAGATTCCCACGCACCCCACAGCACTAAAGTTGTTGCTGCCTGCTGCAGCAGCTAGTAGTATTCTCATCTTACTCTGCCAGTGCTGAAATACAAAAGGGAAATATCAGTTGTCACACACAAGTAAGGGTGACATGGAACCAGCAGTGGAAACATGTATGTATAATGAAGCAGAAATCAAGGAAGGCAGTTTCAGTGTGTGAAAGCAGCTACACTACCACAACTATGTGCAATCAATCAGAATCCTAGGATGGTGCCACAATGGTTCATAGGTTCATAGGTTGGTACTAGGCTATCGGCCCTAGGGCCTATACAAGCCTAGCCATAACAATTCCCTGGCTATTTCTTCCCACACTATTTACTTCCCTGGACTTCTGTCTAGCAGGGTGACTGACATGATCCCCAAGGGTGAATTTCCTTTCTCCCATCCAATCATCAAGGTTTCTTTTGAAAAGAGCCAAAGAGGCGCTCTGCTTGACATGTATGGGCAGTCTATTCCAGAGTCTGGGGATTCTCTGGGTCAGGAACCTATCCCTCCAGCATGTGTTGTTTATTGTGATGACAAGGTTTAGATCCCTGGAGTGTGTGGCTCTGAGGGATTGGTATTTCTTTAAGTGTAGCATGTCCAACAGCTCTGAGTTTGACATGGCCTTGTATGTTAAGCAGAGATCGCCTCTGAGTAGACGATATGCAACAGAGTATAGCTGGAGTTTTTTAAGGTGGTCAGCATAGGGCATCTGCTTTAGGCCTGTGATTCTTTTAGTAAGGTATTTCTATGACCTTTCCAGTTGTTGCAGATGTCTTGAGAGGTGCATACCAAATGGGGTATTGTATTCTATAATGGGTCTAATAAGGGATGAGTACAGTGGAAAAATTACCTCCTTTTTTCTGGATGAAAAGCCCTTAGTGATGAGGTGTGCCACATAGAAGGATTTCCTGACTGTTGCGGCGATGTGGTCATCGAAGGTGAGACCACTGTCCACCTGTGTCCCTAAGTCTCTTATCACACTTTCGGTGTTTAGTGTACTGCCACATATGTGGAAATTCATAGGTACATGTTTTTTCCCAAAGGGGATAACTATAAATTTCTTGGCATTGAGCTTGAGCCCATAGTTCTGGCACCAAGCTTCTGTTTCTGTAAGGCCCTTTTGTAGAGTATCCACATCATTTGGGGATTCAATAATGGCTCCCAGTTTGCAATCACCTGTGAACTTTGTTAGCCAGAGTCCCTTAGTGTTGGCCTGTACTTCAGAGAAGTAGATGCCAAACAAGAGCTGTCCCAGGACTGAACCCTGAGGTATTCCACTTGTCACATGTCTGGAGCTGGATTTGGAGTCGGCTACTTTTACAGTGTGGGTTTTGTCAGTTAGCCAGTTGGCAACCCATCGAGTGAAGTAGGGATTAATGCCCAGCTTAGTAAGTCTATCTATGATTCCAGAGCGGGGGATGGTTTCAAAGGCCTTGGCAAGGTCCAGATGGGCTGTGTGGACTGCCTTACCTCTGTACATGGCTCTGTAGACTGATTCTAAGAAGTCAATCAGGTTCAGGAGACAAGATCGGCCCTTCATGAACCCAAACTGGGTGGAGTCCAGTGTTTGACGGTTGCCAATGTCTTTGTTTATAAGTTCCATGGTAATACGTTCCATGGCCTTGCAGATCAGCCTCGTCAGACTGATGGAGCGGTAGTTCCCGGGATCCAAGGTGGATCCTACCTTGTGGAGTGGGATAACTGTAGCTGTGCACCACTCAGTGGGCACAAAGCCTGAGGTGAGGCTATGATTAAACATGACACTTAGGTGATGTGCCAGTTCATTTTGTAGTTCATGTAATACATAGCCCGGGATGTCATCTGGTCCCATGGATGCTGTATTCTTATTTCTTACCACATGGAAAATCCCATAATCCCATAATAGTGTCCAGAGGCAGAGCCATGAGCTATATTCAAAGAGCTACGTAAAAATATGCAAAAGCTAGAAATTATGGGTACATATGCCTATATCTCTCAACCTGATATATCATAGTATCTCTCATGGAATCAAACTTTATTAGATAGATGACATTCTGAAAAAAAAAAAAAAAACAGCAGGAACTCCAGTACAAATTTCAAATACTCAAAACCATTCTGGGGGGGGGGGGGGGGTAAATGGAAAAAGGAGTAGTAAAAACATTATTACTGACAACTGTATGCTCCTTTTGGAGGCTGTAGAAAAGATGTTACCTTAGGTATAAAAAGTTTTGAGGGGTTTGAAAGAGAATCAGGACTGGAAATCATCTTAAGAAATCGCCTGTGAAAGGGCTCAATGTGACAACCAGGAACCTGGTGGGTTTACTATGTTTGAGTGGAAAATTAAGCATTTAGAGGCTGAGTTATATCCAAAGGTAGGAGAGATAAGGAGGCAGAAGTGGGAAGAGCTGAGTGATATGATAAAAAGTATGTTAGACGGGTGTATTAGCAGTATGAGTACTCTGAGTAAAAGTGATGAGTGATGACACTGTTGTTAATCATTATGCATATGCAGATTTAACTATCAGCAAGGGGACTTGATGAGAATAAAGAAATTGTACAACAGATTTATAAGGAAAGAATGCAAAAATGGAAATTTGTGGAGCACATATGTCTGTGTTAATGAGGTATGCAGCAGCAGTTAAAATGATAAAAGTTAAGTGGTACAGAGAATGAAGGGATGAGACAGGGGAAGAATGAAAACAATGATGAGAGAACTGGTAGATATGTTTAGGTAGACACAAAAGGCAAAGGAAATGGGGATGAGAAAGTGCAGTAGGGAGGGTTTAAGACTGTGAGAACCACAAGGAGTTAGGACGGTGGATATTATGAGTAAGCAACAACAGCAAGCATTTACAAAGGTTCTGAGGGACTAGGAGGAATGGGATATATACAGCAGGTGCAAGAAGAGAGAAGACAAGGGCAGTAATTGCCTCTCAGGCAGATAGAAGGCATATTTGTTCTGAGAGCAGGAGATTGGTTGGCATACAGTGGAATAATAAAGATGTAGATAGAAAAGAGAAATTACAGTGTGAAAATAAAGAAATTAGTTAAAAAGAAGGTGATGTTACTGGGAAGCTGTAGAAAAAGAAAGGATGGTGTAAATGTATAAAGATCTGAGAAACTCTGAAGAGGTAATAATCTTTAGTAACCTGGGGATCACTGGATAAAGGAAACTAGGCTATGAGAGAATGGTGAGGAGTTAGCTGAGGCAAGGAAAATGATGAATAATATAACGGTTTCAAAGTATCAGGGCTAGTGAAAGACCAGCACGTAAGGCTAATACATAGATGGTGCAGGACACCGAAGCAATTAAGAGAGGAGGGCCAGGATGAAAAATCAGAGTACTGGATATGTGAGGACACTGCAGCTGAGGCCTTTATTGCTAATTTTTTCAATCTCAGTCTATAGCTTCAAATATTTTAGGAGGCAAGCAATAGTAAAGAATCCACTCCCTGCCCCCAACATTAGGAAAAAAGATGTGCTAAATCACATGAAGCAGAATTATATCCAGAGAAAATTTCTTGAGTATTCTGCAGTCTGACACTCTTGATATGCATTAGGTGTCCACTGTGCATCTCCGAAAGGTCCCAGGGGCTAAAATAGTAAGAGCTTCATGTACATTGATATCCACTGATATAGGAAGTTCACACATTTGTCTAGATCTAGTCTGGCAGACACACATATCAGCCAATGCCTAACTGATCCATCAGGTGCTTTTCTATTAGGTGACGGTATATTACCCTTTGTCTTTATTATGTGTGATCACACAGCCTGCAGTTGCATCATTCTCCTGAAGGGGTGCCAGAGTGCCACTTATGAGCATCAATTACTGCTGTACTATACATGCTAACCCTCCTATTAGTATATTCATCAGCTGCTTCTCCACAATTTTCAGCTTTGCCTTTTAGTGCTGCCTGCATCTATGGATTGTAACCCGCTCCATTTCAGTGCAACATAGTATGCAGCTTGACTACAAATATCAGGCCTCATTCATACAGATTTCTAAATCTCTTTTTTCAACAACATTCTTAACATCATTTGAATATATTTCACATGATGGCAATAAAATGTCACTTGAAATTATCAATGTAGAAGAGTCTTCTCAGTCTTAAACAAATATTTCTTTTAGTAATGTACATTGAGTGTCTATTAAAAATGGCTAAACAAATCAATATAATTAAAAGTATTTTGTTATCTTTGTTCATGTTATTCTGCTTCATAAAAACATTAGGAAAAAAAAATAAAATGTAAAATTCATACAGAAATCTCTTATCAACCTTTGGCACTGCAAGGTGTGATAACCTGCATACCTATTTCCTTGAGGTTGCAGCCACACTCCTTTTTTATCCATGCCAGTCATTCTGAGTACCTATCTCAATTAAAAATATTTGGAAATCAGACATAATTATCATCCCATTCCCTAAGTACAAAATCCCTATATATTTGGGAACATAAACACCCTATTTTAACTTTGTATAGGAAACGTTAGGAAAATATTTTATGACATGTTCATGAATTATATAAATAAGTGTGGCTTGTATAATCAGGAGCAAACACTGACTTCATCTATTCATCTATGAATACTGCAAAAAAAAAAAAAAAAACAGCAGCCAGTTATATTGATAAAAAAGTAATACATTTTGATCATATTAATTGCTCTTAAAATTAAATAGTTCACTGATGTTCAATCATCTTTTATTGGCTAAATTGTTTAATTCACTTTGTTCACTGTTTTAACACAGCTCCACAGTCAGGCAACCAGCCACTGCTCTGCTGTATTTATCTGCACAATCCAAGGAATCTGCTGCATTCTGCTAACCATAAGTACAATTTTATACTGTATTTTGTACTTTTAAACTGTACTTTTGTTATAATGCTGATTTTCTAAAACTTTTCTTGATGATTTGTTGCACGTTTTGTCTGCTTTAGCATAAACTAGATTCAGACAGTCTGTATCTGGTTCTGTTTGTTAACTTGAGCACTAAACCAGACTATCTTTTGTTGGATAGGGCCCCCCTGCACCCATGCATCAGGAGAGTGCAGTTGGGACTCATCTGATTGAAGGTTGCTGCACAGGGCTCAGTTTTGAGCTTTTTTATTTATTAAATTGTTTAATTCAGTGTGCTCACTGTTGCTACATAAACCCTCATTTGCACAGGTTTGCACTTTTTATACCACAGCTCCACAGATTTAGCCAACCAGCCACTGCTGTGCTGTATTCATCTGTTTATGAGTAGCATATCGCCATGTACCAGGTAGTGAGGATAACCATTGATGGTTATAGATGCAAAAACTTGAGTAGATAAATTTTCCCATAGTAGCTGCCTGTGATCCGGCTGAGAAGTCATTAGATGGTGCTTAGCTGCTCAGAGAGCACCTCAGCTGTGTTTTTGCCACTTAAGTAGTCCCAAAAATCACCAAATCTACAATAGTCTCATACCATTTAGAGAACCCCCACTAGTATATTCCCTTTATAGAGCACCCCATTAATATAGACCCTGCTTAGAGCACCCAGTCATACCACATCCCTCTATTTTCTCTCCCCACTGTGAAAAAAGGATTTAACTTGGAATTATGGATGGTCAGTTACCCTCCATTTCTGCTACCAACCTGATTGACATGGGTATCCTGAGGCAGTGTGTAGCAACTGAGTCATGTACTCTGACAACCCTCTACTCTACACCAAGAATCCTGAATCCTTGTTCTCTCGCACACAGAACAGTAACACCAAACAGGTTGTCAGTGCACAATCAGTGCCAATCCATTAACCATCATACGTAGAGGTACTCACCAGAAACCTACCTAAATACCTGACACCTTCCAAATACAGACATGATAACTTAATACAGCACCCATCAGCACACAATACACATAAAAGCACAAGCATCAGTGTCTCACCAAATAAGCCCCTAAGGCAAAGCACATCTAAACCAAAGTGTTTAGTCATAGGTGACTCCATTGTGAGCTACACATATGTCCCACTCACCTGACTGGACAAGAAGAATGTTACGGTCAGCTGTGTAGTGGGTGCCAGGATCCGTCATATCACACATGCACTCAAGTCTCTCAACAACAAGTACCATTAGGACTTTGCCATAGTTCATGTTGGTGTGAATGACTTAAACGTACCTCACTGGACTATATGAAGAGAGACATGATTGAGTTCTCTGAATATGTATCCCAAGTGGTTTACTTTCATGTGTGCGTTTTGCACACGGGCGAACAGCAAATGTTCGAAAAGATGTTTGCAAAGTTTGCAAACGTCAAATGCAAAAAGGTTTGAATGTGCAATGAGCAAATGCACAGTGACATTCGCTCATTGCAGATTCAGCATTTTGGGGTAGATTGCACTATAGTGGGGATCGGAAAATGGTCCCTTTCCCCACTGTAGTGCGATCTTGGAGTTAGACTATAAAAGTAGGGGGGCTTGACACTTCATTACATTTTTTTCGACATTTATGTTCGAAAATCAGTGAATCTGCATTTCGATTTGCTGATTTTTGAACACTGGAAACTGTCGCAGTTTTGTTTTTCAGAGTTACGATTCGCTCATATGAGCAATCGCATGAGTGTGTTTCACCTTTGTAAAGGTAAACCATCCCAAGCAGGTATGTTCCTAGCCTTGAGCAGTATTCTACCCTCACCTAAGATAATACCACAATATAAATAAAAAGAATGATTGACTAGAACAATTGGCTTAGCTTCTGACGTCATTATAAGGGGATCCAGTTCCAGCCTGGGCTGACATGATTGATAGACCACGCTGCTTTGCCAGAGGTGGTCTTCACCTGTTACCTCTAGGCTTTTGGTTACTGGCTAAGACACATACCTCCCTCATACTGCCTTTTTTGAGGCAAGGTCTCAAGAACAAAATTTCTGATGTGAATATATCACTCACAAATAAAGTAAAGCTTATGCTGCTAAGTGCTAGGAGTTTAATCAGAAACTGCACTCTCTGGAAGCACTCCTCCCAGTAGATGATGTTGACATCTCTGCAGTCACAGAAACATAGTTCAGAACTGCAGAGAGTAACCTGGCCTTGCAAGACTACACTGTCTTCCACACTTTTAGACTGCAAAGTGAACATGTGAGAACCAAAGGAGGAGGAATATCTATTTTCATCAAAAATAAAAAGACCTCTAGACTGGTTAGACAGGAAAACTCCATGGAGTTACTCCATTTCAATTAATTGTGGCTAAGACTCCCCTTCAAGTCATCATTAGCTGTATAGGCCTCCTTCAATGAACCATGATACCCACACTGCTTATTTGGACCTACTTGAGTCACTCTAATTATGACCCAAACAATGGAAAGAGTCTGAGTGGCAGATTAGAATCAATGCCATGGGACCCCACAGTCTAAATGAGAGAATATTCCTTGCCTGCTTCTTAAAGCTTAAAATGTTTAGCTAAAGATACATATTTAAAAAAAATTAAGTCTTTACTGAATGTAATATGTTTTTTGTTCAACAAGAGGTGAGGCTATGCTATCTGTTTTTTCTTTATTGTTTCCCTGTTGTGTGACAGGTTTATGAAGATGCACTTTAATGCAATTGCTTGAGTGCATACTGTGTTTTTTCAGTATGTTATTTATGCAATTTTGATAAATATTTTAGATACTTTTGCAAGTTTATGCAATTTCTAATGATTACTAAGAGATGTTTGGTTTGATGTTACTGTATCTTTAAATTCAAATGCCCATATATTACCTTTTCATGGGCTTTTGTGTGTAAATTCCGTAAGTTTGTTACATTCTTTACTCTGATGAAGTCCCTTCTGACTTTGGGACAAAAGTACTCAGATTTTACTATTTTTATAATAAATGAATTATGTACCTTTTGGATCTTACATTCTTTGGCAATTTTGCTGGTGTGGATTATTGTGCATAGTGGAGCTGTTCCTGCACAGTAGGATGAGGTCACAAATGGAAGGTAAGACAGACAAAACATAGCAAGTATTGATGAAGATGTCTAAATGGCTCAAGGAATGAGTTTCATACAAAACATGGATGTGATGATAATGGGGGATTAGGGACAACATGGAATCACAGCCTCTGTCACCCCAGCGTGGAGATCCTCAGACAAGTTCAGAGGGGACTAGAAGGAGACTAGAAGGGAAGAACTTAGTGCTGATGAGGTTAAGGTTGTTTTTGGCTCTGTAGCCAGAGCTGATGGGGTCAGAGAGGGCTGCACCTGCTGCAAGAGGCATTGAAACAGGCTCCAACACCTCTCCACAGCCAACTCCTCTGTAGTGTCTAGCAATTCCTGCAACTCAGACTGCTGTGTGTCAAGACTGATCTGCTGTGGGTTGCCCGCTGGGGAGAGCTGTTACTTGCTCTCTCTCTGTGCCCTTGACAAATTAGGAGGATGTGAAGATCTGTCACAGACTGCAGAGGATTGCAATCAAAAGCACTATGGGTCTACTGGATCTGTAGAGAGAGACAAAAAGGGGGAGAAAAAATGTAAACATTAGGAGAACTCGACAGTTGCTCTGTCACACTACTAAATAATATCACTTTTTTTCTAAATAATGCAATGATACTAAATTATGATCCAATCTACATAATATAATGGTCTATGTATTGTTGGAAAAATATCTTGTATCATACCAGTGCACAACAAGCATAGTTTAAATATTGCAATGTACTTCTCAGTATAATAGTAATATATATTATAGCTAAGCATAATATTGTAATTCAGTAAATTATTATTGTTATTACTAACTGCTACTAATTTATTTTAGTGCATGGAACATGGTGATTGCGCTCTAACATCCTGAAAAAGACAAATCAGTTAAGAGCTTCTATAATGCTTGGCCAATCTTAATAAACTTTAAGCACTCCCTACTAGAGTTGTTAAGATCAGTTATCATGAAAGGCAGTTAAATCTGCCAGTACTGGTCAGCAAATGACAATGGCAGAATAATTTTGATTTTGCCTGCCATCTGTGCTGGTAATGTGTCCCTTACTTTTTCCTAACATAACATTATCTTTTACACTGTTCTTCTGACAGCACTTGCAAAGTACTTTACTGGTTTTGAAAGTTGTCAAAATTCTTAAAAGATTTTTTTTTTGTAAATAGTATATATTGCAGATAAAGCTCCATGTATTGCAAATAATTATGACTGGGTCCCCAATCATAACCCTTAATTATGTGTTCTCAATATGAATGCCAAGATTTCTTGGAAGCCATGTCAGAAACACATAATAAGCCAGTTATGGTCTAAAACCTGCTTGTAATCCTCTATGTTTCACACACAAGTTCCTTTTGGGCTTAGCACACCAACCTTTGCACCCTATCATAAAAGAGATGGCAGTTGATAGCAATCTCAACCCATGTTGCAAGAGCAGACAAACTAGAGAAAATGGAGTTATTAAAAATCCTTGTAGTGTGGCTTACACTGTTATCTGCAGTTTGATATCTGAATTCTAATGTATGACTTCATGATGATATCTTCTTCCTCTTCTTCTTTTCTTCTTCTTCTTCCTCTTTCAGCTGCTCCCGTTAGGGGCCGCTACAGCAGATCAACTGTTTCCATTTCTTTCTGTCCTCTGCATCTTGCTCTGTCACACCAACCACCTGCATGTCCTCTCTCACCACATCCATAAACCTTATCTTAGGCCTCCCTCTTTTCCTGTTACCTGGCAGCTTCATCCTTAGCATCTTTTTCCCAATATACTCTGCATCCTTCCTCAGCACATGGCCAAACCAATGTAATCTTGCCTCTCTGGCTTTGTCTCCAAACCTTTCAACCTGGGCTGCCCTCTATTCCTAATCCTGTCCATCCTCGTCACACCCAGTGCAAATCTTAACATCTTCATCTCTGCCACGTCAAGCTCTGACTCCTGCCTTTTTGTCAATGCCACTGTCCCCAACCCATATAACATAGCTGGTCTCACTACCCTCTTGTAGACCTTCCCTTTCACTCTTACTGGTACTCGTTTGTCACAAATCACTCCTGACACTCTTCTCCACCTACTCCATCCTGCCTGTACTCTCTTCTTCACCTCTCTTCCACACTCACCATTACTCTGAACTGTTGATCCCAAGTACTTAAACTCATTCACCTTCACCACCTCTACTCCCTGCATCCTCACCATTCCTCTATCCTCCATCTCATTCACACACATATATTCTGTCTTAGTCCTGCTGACCTTCATTCCTCTTCTCTCTAGAGCATATTTTCACCTCTCCAGCGTCTCCTCCACCTGTTCCCTACTCTCACTACAGATAACAATGTCATCTGCAAACATCATAGTCCAAAAAATTTTCAAAATAATTCCCAGAGGGATGAGAGTGTTAGTTATGCCTTCATATGGTGAAACTCACCCTGAGCTACTTCGCAAGTGGCAGCAGTTAAACCTTGATCTAGGGTTTAACTACATAAAGTTATTACTTGAACATTTTCTACCGATAGAGAAAGAACTCAATTTATGAGCTGAATCCCTAAGTAAAGACATTATGTTGAGATTTAAGGAGGAACTATTTCAGCAGAGGCTAGACAATATGTTCAATCAACTCTCTACTTATGGCGATAAACTACAACAAATAAAGACACGGAAGTTACACAGAGACCACATGGATTTCGTCAATAACCATGTCTTTGCTTGGCCCAGATATAGAGAGACTGATGTAAATGAGAATGCATCTCCCATAAACTCTGACCACAACCAAGAACATTCTTCCAGTCAGAGCTACGCTTCAGCACTAACAAATGTTAATTCCACCTTAAGGAATTCAGCTGCCACAACTGAAACTTCCATGGCATCTACTCTTTTGATGCATATACATGATGATGAAGTAAGAGACACGCCCCCATGCAACCAACAAGCTTTAGTTCAACAAAACACAAATACACAAGGTGCAAAACCTAAAATCAAACAGGGGAACTTAGAAAGTTTTTTACCTCTTCCTTTGAAGTTTCGCCAAAATTTTCAGAGCAGATCGAGAAGCAGAGGTCGCACCAAAAGGAAGTATTCGGGAGACGGAATGACATCGAGCAACAGGAACAGAAGAAGAGAACAGAGAACCTAGTTTTTAATTTATCACAACGAATTTTAACTGAAACTGATTACGCATTACTGAATAAAGGGCTTTCCTTTATTCCAGCCCAGGTTAGTAACATTAGTGAAGTGTTAACTGACCTCTGCTTTTGTTATAAAATTAATCTAAAATGTATGTTTAAAAACAAAGTGCAATTTAATGGTGCTAGTCAAGAGAATAATATGAGCTTTAAAAGAAAAAGTGTTTTTACCCTTCACAAACACCAGTTACAGAATGTTTCATTAAGGCTTGTGAAACAGATTTTTATAGATATTTTAACAAGAAAAAGGGAAATTTGTATACTAATATTTCACACTGTGAGTGGGAGTCACTTTATGCTCTACAACAGGATAAGGAAATTATTATTAAGCCCGCAGATAAAGGGGTGGAATAGTATTATTAGATTTTACTTCTTACAATACACTGATGTTGGCCATGCTTAGGGAAACTGACACATATAAAGAAATTCACATGAATGATTTAACTAGAGTTATTTTCTCTGTACACCAGGAACTCTATGATTTCTTAATATGTAGGCAGATAGACCAAGAATTATACCAATATTTTTTGATAGAGCAACCCAAAATTCCTTATATAAAAGGGCTGCCAAAAATACACAAAGGGACGATACCACCAGCACTACGACCGATAGTAGTAGGAGAAGGGTGGATAACGGAGACCATGTCAGTTTATATAGAGAAGAAGCTAAGGCCTATTATAAATGAGATAACTTCTATCTTGAAAGACACTCATCAATTATTAGAAGTATTAACAGGTTTTGAAGAAGGCATCCCTAAAGATAGTATTTTAATTACTATGGATATGAAGAATCTTTTCACGTCCATTCCTAACAGCTATGGCCTAGATGCCATTAGACATATCCTACATGAGACAGATAGATTCAATAATAATGAAAAGATTCTATTGAATGCTATCCTTGACCTTATACTAAATAACAATGTGTTTATGTATGACAAGATGTTATTCTTACAGCAATGGGGAGTGGCTATGGGCACTCCCTGCGCTAATACCTATGCGAATCTTGTTGTCTACTACTGGGAATGTATGCATCTGTTTAATCATGTCAGTTTTGGAAAAATGTTGCTATATAAAAGATTTGTAGACGACATCATAATTTTCTGGGATGGTACCTTACAAGAATTTTTAGATTTAGTTGAATATTTAGAAACTACAACTTCTTTTTTCAGATTTACTTTTGAACATTCTACAACAGATGTTAATTTTCTAGATATTACCATTACTAAAGACGACAAAGGTAAACTGGGTCATACTATCTACAGAAAACCTTGCTGGAAGAACACATTATTGGAGTATAGTAGCATGCACCCCAGACACATTTTCTTTAACATTGTTAAGAGTCAATATATAAGAGTCAATAAATTATGTAAGAACCAGGAAGATAAAATAGAACAAACATCAAAATTAGGTGATATGTTTATGGAAAGGAACTATAATAGAGAATTGGTTGAGCAGGCCAAACTATCTTCTGGATGTATCTCCACCCCTTTTACATATAGGAGTAAGTTCCATCAGAGTTATGTTGAACACAAGTCACGTAAGGAAGTTATCTCATTTCAGACTAGATATACTAGTGATAACAGGAATATTACTGATGTCATACGGAAGAATTGGCACATTTTACTTACGAATGATGAAGTGAGAGATTTAATAGGTGTCAAACCTAGATTTGTTTTTGTTACTAATAGTAAGAATCTCAAGAGGTTGCTATGTATTGAAAAACAGAATTATGAGACAGAAGAGACACATGACAAGCTACAAAGTATTATGATAGGGAATTCGACTAGACACAATGAGATGGGCACCTATCCATGTAGAAGGTGCAATATGTGTGAATATATTTCAGATGACATAGAGTTCACACATCCCCAGTTAGATATCAGATTTAAACCCAACTTTAGATCAACCTGTACAAGCTCAAATCTGATATATCTAGCCAATTGCCAGGATTGTGATGCGCTCTATATCGGGATGACAACGAGATCTTTGAAAGAACGCATCTACAATCATATATATGACATCAGAAAAAAAGATCAGAAGAATGCTTTGACTAAACATATTCTGAATAATCCAGAACACAGTTTCAGATTCAGAATACTACAACTAGTACATCCAAGCAATAGGAAAGGAGACATTTTCAACGAACTAGAAAATATAGAACTGCAATGGATCTTTAGATTCAAAGCACATTATACTCCAGGCTTAAACCAATACATTAGCGTGAGATCATCTCTCAAAAAAAGGAGCCTAAAGTAACATAATGCCTCATTAAATAGAATAATACACACATATCTTGCATGTCAAACATATACTTCTATATATATTAATGAAATAATATTCTTAGATAGATAAAACCCCCTTTTTTGATATACATAATTGTTTTTTAAAGGCTACATAGCTATTTTATAGTGTTTTTAAAATAATATATATCTGTTCATATTTATTGACTTACACTATTTTACATGATACTGGTTTATTATTTAGTACATATCTCTATTTATTTTCCCTTTTGAAATATACATTTTTAAATATTAAATAATATGTCTTAAACGATAGAAATTAATATGGCATATTTAGTTGTTATTATCATTAATTCATTAAGTTATTGAGAGTTCTTGATAAATATAGATTTATATTTGGTTCAGAGTGATTTATATAGACATTATATACATAGTTACATGATATAGATAGCCTATCTGTTTCTGATTATCTATGCAACCATATCTTATTGGTTCATTTATTCGTTTATATATATATTTTTTCATTAATATTAAAAGTTAATATTTTTATATATATTTTTTATATTAGATATATATACATAATTTTAAGACCTTTGATATATATATATTTTTATATTAATATTGTATATTAGTTTTTTATACATACTTGTACACTATATCGTATTTTTATCTTTTTCACTAAGCCTTTTAGTGAACATGGAATGTTTTTTGCACATTTATTATATATTATACATATTTCAAACATACACACACGCTAGTAAATAATAACACTATACCTGTAAGCATACACGTTTATAGTATTTGTAATGCGTTGTTAAAGGCAAGGAGACGCTAGCTGTGACAGTTACATAGCTATATTCAAGCAGCTCCTTATGTTCTCTTTTTATTAGATATATTCCTATATTTTCCTGGCATACTTTGATTAGCCATAGAGTACTTAGTTATAATAGGGGTTTTTTAACACAGCATACAATGTTTCAGGTTACATACTTTAGTTCAAGTAAGCATCCAGATTTCAAGCTACATTTTTTAGCGATATATGCTTTGTTGGTTAAGAGAGTTTTCTTCATTGAGGTATTATATATATTTTATAGATTTCACATATTTTTCTATACACCCAATCAGTCATATGGTTGGTCACTACTGCTATTTTCCATAGTAACCTAGCTTTCTGTGCTGACGATAACGCTATATATACAATACGTCAGCTTGTTACCGACGTTTATATGTACATAATATGATTTATTATTACTATGATTCCGTAAAATTGTTATTGTGTTTTTATACAGGTGCTTTACATGTACATTTTAAATGTTATCAGTGTGTTTTGTTTCTACATGTTTTAGAGTGTTTTTAGATAGATACCTATAATGTTTTTCTTCAGAGACAGCAAATGTTTTATGCTCAAATGATTGCTACTATCTAAAGTAACAGGTTTTTTATGTTAGCTAATGATTACTATGCAAATTGATTAATTAACTAATAGATATAATTATATAGCAATTAAATGCACTATATAAGCACTTTCTTAGTTGTAGTTATTTAGATCTGAAGAAGCGTACAACCTAGTACGTGAAAGCGCTCATCTCTTCTGTTTTATATTCAATAAAGAAGAACTGTGTTTTGCTGCATAATCGTGGTGGTCCTCATCCTTGTGTTGTTCTACACATATATTCTGTCTTAGTCCTGCTGACCTTCATTCCTCTTCTCTCTAGAGCATATTTTCACCTCTCCAGCGTCTCCTCCACCTGTTCCCTACTCTCACTACAGATAACAATGTCATCTGCAAACATCATAGTCCACGGGGACTCCTGTCTGATCTCGTCTGTCAACCTGTCCATCACCATTGCAAATAAGAAAGGGATTGGAGCTGATCCTTGATGTAATCCCACCTCCACCTTAAATGCATCCATCACTCCCACCGCAGACCTCACCGCTGTCACACTACTCTCGTACATATCCTGTACCACTCTTACATACTTCTCTGACACTCCCGACTTCCTCATACAATACCACAACTCCTCTCTAGGCCCCCTGTCATATGCTTTCTCTAAATCCACAAAGACACAATGCAACTCCTTCTGACCTTCTCTGTACTTCTCCATCAACACTCTCAGAGCAAACATTGCATCTTTAGTGCTCTTTCCTGGCATGAAACCATACTGCTGATCACTAATCATCACCTCCCTTCTTAACCTAGCTTCCACTACTCTTTCCCATAAATTCATGCTGTGACTAATCAGTTTAATTCCTCTGTAGTTACTACAGCTCTGTACATCACCCTTATTCTTAAAAATTGGTGCCAAAACACTTTTTCTCCATTCCTCAGGCATCCCCTCACTTTCCAAGATTTCATTAAACAATCTTGTTAAAAACTCCACTGCCCTTTCACCTAAACACCTTCATGCTTCCACAGGTATGTCATCTGGACCAACATCCTTTCTGTTCTTCATCCTCTTCATAGCTATCCTTACTTCCTCCTTGCTAATCCACTGCACTTCATGATTCACTATCCGCACATCATCCAACCTTCTCTTCCTCTCATTCTCTTCATTCATCAACCCCTCAAAGTACTCTTTCCATCTGCTCAACACACTCTCCTCGCTTGTGAGTATGTTTCCCTCATTATCCTTTATCACCTTTACCTGCTGCACATCTTTCCTAGCTCGGTCTGTCTGTCTAGCCAATCGGTACAGGTCCTTTTCTCCCTCCTTAGTGTCCAACCTTTTATACAACTCTTCATACGCCTTATCCTTAGCCTTCAACACCTCTCTCTTTGCATGCACCTCATCTCCTTATACTCTTGTCTACTTTCTTCATCTCTCTGACAATCCCACTTCTTCACCAACCTCTTTCTCTGTATACTCTCCTGTACTTCTTCATTCCACGACCAGGTCTCCTTGTCCTCCTTCCTCTTTCCAGATGTCACACCAAGCACCTTTCTAGCCATCTCCCTTACTAGCTCTGCTGTAGTTACCCAGCTATTTGGTAACTCTTCACTGCCACCCAGAGCCTGTCTTAACTCTTCCCTGAACTCCACCTCACAATTACCCTTTTTCAATTTCCACCATTTGATCCTTGGTGCTGCCCTCACACTCATCCTCCTCTTCTTGATAACCAATGTCATCCTACAAACCACCATTCTATGCTGCCTAGCTACAATTTCCCCTGCCACCACTTTACAGTCTCCAATCTCCTTCAGACTGGCCCTTCTACATAAGATATAATCCACCTATGTGCATCTTCCTCCACTCTTCTATGTCACCCTATGATCCTCCCTCTTGTTAAAATACGTATTCATCACAGCCATGTCCATCCTTTTCACAAAATCCACTACCATCTGACCTTCTGCATTCTTTTGATTAACACCATACCTACCCATCACTTCCTCATCTCCTCTGTTCCCTTCACCAACATGCCCATTTAAATCTGCTCCAATCACCAGTCATCACCACTTCATCCAACTCACTCCAAAATTTTTCTTTCTCATCCAACATACACCCAACTTATGGAGCATATGCACTAACAACATTCATCATTACACCATCAATTTCCAGCTTCATAAACATCACTCTATCCGACACTTTTCATCTCAAAAACACTCTTAGCATGCTGTTCCTTCAGGATAATGCCTACGCCATTTCTTCTCCCATCCACACCATGATAAAACAATTTGAATCCACCTCCAATACACCTAGCCTTGCTCCCCTTCCATCTGGTCTCTTGCACACACAATATACCAACCTTCCTTCGGTCCATCATATCAGCTAGCTCTCTCCCTATACCAGTCATACTGCCAACATTCGAAGTTTTGACCCTCACTATCACAGTCCTAGCCTTTACCTGCCTTCGGGCATGCCTTCCCCCCTCTTCTCCTCCTTCGGCCAACAGTAGCCCAATTTCCGCCAGCACCCTGTTGGCCAACAGTACAGGTGGTGGTCATTGTTAACCCGGGCCTTGACCGATCCGGTATGTATTTCTTTACTGTTGTCTGCATGTATGATTTGGCAAAATTTTACTACGGATGCCCTTCCTGATGCAACCCCCCCCATTTATCCAGGCTTGGGACTGGCACAATGAAATGCACTGGCTTGTGCATCCCCAGTGGCTGGGTTAACTTCATGATGATATAATTCCTCTAAATGCAGGTACATTTTCGAGTGTTATAAGAATGACATGTATTATGTAGCATTTTGTTTCCCCCTGCCCCACCCATCAACATTGCATTCACTGAATTATTCATTCAGGCAGTATGCCCCTACCTTATTAAAAAATATAAATTCACTACCAACTACTATAAGGGCTACCAATCTGTGTGAATGTTTTTTTCCTCCTCATCCAATAAAATGCTTTACATGGATTAATCCATTACTAAGTCTCTGTATTGTGGTTTGCAGCATTAAGTCATGTTCATCTTTTTCTTTTTTCCTGTGGTTCCTTTTCCCTCCCAAGCACATGACACAATGTTGTAGATAATATACTGATAAAGATGTGATGTGTTGGAAATGTTATCTAATATTGAAGATATTATCCTTACTGGAAGACTCTTCTCTTGCCTCGTGTTGTGGCTTCCTGTGGTGAAGTTCACGTGGAAGCACTGTTTGTTAGTTCTGGGAATTCAGTGACCTCATAGAGCTCATATGCAAAATATGTCCATACATCGCAATAAGGAATGGACCATCACCCACACTACCAAGAATATTTCTATATGAACTACAGTACAGGTGAAGAAACACCTTAGTCTTCTTCACACACTAGCTTGGGGCTCTGCCCTGAGCTCTGTCAGCAGTCCAGTGCAATATGATGCACATGGCAGCAAGCTGAGACTTCTGGGATGTGATTCTCACCCCATTCAATCTGACTGTAAGCAGTTTAGCCATCTCACAAGTTGCACTTTCATGCTTAGCAGGTCAAAGCTCATGTGCAAGCAGTGTAAGTGCATGTGCACGTGCTTATATTCAAAACAGTATGAACTTGCCTAGGACTTTTGCTAGCACTGCACATGCATGTAGCAATACAATTCATAGTTATCTGCCTACAAGCCTCATTTTCATAAGAACATTGCAAACTAAATAAAACTTGCTGAAATTTCTTGCACAGCATGATCTTATGCAGTGCTGGTTATAGCTATTCTGCAAAGGTTGATAGAAAACATAGTTAAGCAAATTGTTTATAAAAAATGTTTTTAGGAGCATAATACAGAGAAAATAGTCTCTTAGAATTACTAAATAGTGCAAATACTCCATGAATTTCTTCAACACTACTGGTAAGCCATGACTCTGTTAGTAAAACTACCTAACTATGAATGTTGGTCACATTGTTTGGTAAAAGTGTTTGCTTCATAAGCTGCACTGAGAATTGTCCTCCTTATTTGTCATTGTTACAGGTACCTGACAATAGCAATGCACAAGTCCAGGTTGCATAGACATTATTGTATTTCATGAAGTGAAACATCAGTCATCAACTATGTCTGATACTGTCACCTCCAGACATCTTAGCAGTTCTGTACTGCATATGCACACACTGAGTAAGACACTTCACACACACTACACAAACAAGATCTCCCTTACCACTTTATTTTCTGTGCTCAGAGCTATCCAGACATTGCTGTGGTAGAGGGAAGTCCTACTGCCTACCAGTGGGACTGGTGAGCATTGTACTGCCTATCTAACGCTAGAGGAGTGGTTTCCGGCTCTGAAATTGTAATTTTATTAACCTTTTTGGGCTGATTTCTATCCCTTTTAACTTTCTGGCTTAGAAATGTGCGTGTTTGCACATTTTTCACATCGTGCAGCACTATGAGGCTACAGTTAAACTATTCCAGGTGCCAGAAAGTCTGCTCTTCAAATTTTCCTTAAAACTAGCTGGTTTCTCAGTAGTAGCACTAAAATCTGAACCCCTGTGACTAGCACTTGCTCTAGAACCTGCTGGAAAGCACTAGGAAGCCTGAAACTGATAAAAGCACTCAGCTCTCCTTGTCAATAAGGAGAAATAAATCATAGGCACTAAACAGCCTACAATTGCAAAGTACCTTGCAAAGGTAAGGGAAAACAGCTCTTCAACTTTATAAAAAAGCACCTAAACAGGCATGTCCAAGGGTCAGCTTCTGGTGATTTCTCCTGTCCACCTGGTGAATCTGGGCATACTGGGGCAATGCGGCAACTGCCTCATGTACACAGACAATCCTCTCCTCCTACCACCCAATGCTACAACCTGCGAGAGATGCACTTATATAGCCAAACTGGAAGCAAAGCTCTTTCCGGTCAAGATTGTGCTAGACAGTCAAGAGGAGAAGGCTAACACCTGCATTACACCTCTAGCAACTTATAGGCCTTCCAAACCCACACCATCAACACCCACACATAGCAACACTAAACCCACATATGCGGAGGCCCTTAACATTAAACCTGCCCAAGCAACAAAGACCTCCGAAGCTGAAACGCAAGCAGACACCAGTCACAACTAATGTGACACATAGCTCACAACACCAGTGTACCACCCAACAACAGCCCCTAAGGCAAGACAATGTACCCAACACTTTAGTCATAGGTGACTCTATAGTCAGGCACACTGATGTCCCACTCAGCAGGCTGAACAAGGAGAAAATTACAGTCAGCTGCCTGTCAGGTGCCAGGATCCGCCACATAATGCATGCACTCAAGTCACTCCACAACTAGTACAAATACGACTCTGTCATTGTCCATGCTGGAGTGGATGACTTGAGACGTACCTCCCTGGACTACATGAAAAGAGACATGGAAGAGCTCTTGGATCATGTGACCCAGGCAGGTATGACCCTAGCCCTGAGTAGCATCCTGTCTTCACCCAGAATGATACCACAGTATAAGGACAAAATGATTGACTTCAACAATTGACTAAGCTTCTGGTGTCATACAAAGGGGATCCAGTATTTGTCTGCCTGGGAAGACATGATCAACAAACCATGATGATTTGCCAGAGATGGTCTGCACCTGTCACCCCTGGGATTCAGGCTACTGGCTAATGCTCTTGCCACCCCTATAGTGCCTTTTTTAGGCAAGGTTCAAAGGATAAAACCACCACTGTAACAGATACAAGCATGCAAAATCTGAAGGTAATGTTACTCAATGCTAGAAGTCTAAACCTCAAAATGCACACTCTCGAGGCACTCCTAAAAATGGAGAACATCGATATCTGTGTAGTGATTGAGACCTGGTTCAAGGCTCCAGAGAGCACCCCTGCAATACCAGGCTGCAATTCTTACCACACTTTTCGGCCACAAAACCAAGACCGAAACACTAAAGGTGGAGGAGTGTCCATATTCACCAAGGATATTCACACCTCCAGGCTAGTTGCCCAACACAATGCATCTGAAATTCTCCAGGTGCAACTAACACTAGGTAAGACTGCAATCCAAATTGTAGCTTGCTACCGATCCCCCACTATACCCCAAGATTCTCACGACACCTTCCTAAACATACTGGAAAATATTAAGATACAACCACACACCCTAATACTGGGTGATTTCAACTACCCTGCCATTAATTGGGAAAACTACTCAGGTACCAACTCCTTTTCCCAACGGTTCTTGGAATTTATAAATTCCAACACCCTGGATTAACTAATCCATTGTCCCACCAGGGGCTCCAATATCCTAGACCTGGTCATTACCAACATGGGAGACAGATGCTCCACGCCAGTCGTCACCCCCTCATTGGTCAGGTCTGACCAAAGCAAATCACCCTTGACATCCACATCCCACCCCCACCCCCCAGTAAGGAAACCTCCTTAAAAAACTTCTCCAAAGCCAACTTCATCATACTGAAGTCAGAAGTGACAAACTTCACAACACCTACGCAGATGGGATCTGGAAGTTCGACTGCAGAATCCTACACTAAGGCACTGTACGAGCACATCCACTCGTACATGAATCGTGCCATCCCAAATAGAACTAAGATGATCTTTTCCAAAAAAAGGCAGCCAATCTGGTGGTCCCCTGCTATAAACAAACTATACAACAGAAGGAAGAAACTGTTGCAGAAAAGAGGAAAATCCCAGGATGCAAAAAACTCCCTCACCACCCTCAGTAAGAAACTGAGATCCCTCATAAAATCCTCAAAAGCTAGTTACGAAAATAAAATTGCCAAAGATTCCAAAGAGAACCACAAGGCATTCTATAGTTATGTCAAGAATCTAAATGGCAATGCTCAGATCTGCTCTGAGCTACAACAGAATAGCATTAAATATACTGATCCCAAGGATATTGCCAATATCATGGCAGATAGATTTAGTTCCAACTTCACCCCCCTCTCACCCCCTAAAGGGCCCATCTCAATACCAAAATATTGCCAAATTCCGATAATCACAGCCGCACAGGTAGAAACCACACTCTCCAAAGCTATACAGCATCCATGGGACCAGATGACATCCCAGGCTGTGTACTACATGAACTACAAAATGAACTGGCACCCCACCTAAGTGTCCTGCTTAATCATAGCCTCACCTCAGGCTTTGTGCCCACTGAGTGGCGCACAGCTACAGTTATCCCGCTCCACAAGGGGGGATCCACCTTGGATCCCGGGAACTACCGTCCCATCAGTCTAACAAGCCTGATCTGCAAGGGCATGGAACGCATTATCATGGTACTTATAAGCAAAGACATTGGGAACCTTCAAACACTGGACCCCACCCAGTTTGGGTTTGTGAAGGGCCGATCTTGTCTCCTGAATCTGATTGACTTCTTCGAATCAGTCTCCTGAGCTGTGGACGAGGGTAAGGCGATCCACGCAGCCTATCTGGACCTCACCAAGGCCTTCAACACCATCCCCCCACTCTGGAATCATAGATAAACTTACTAAGCTTGGCATAAATCCCTATGTCACTCGATGGGTTGCCAACTGGCTTACTGACAGAACCCAGACTGTAAAAGTAGCAGACTCCGAATCCAGCTCCAGACAAGTGACAAGTGGAGTACCTCAGGGTTCAGTCCTGGGACCACTCTTGTTTGGCATCTACTTCTCTGAAGTACAAGCCAACACTAAGGGACTCTGGCTAACAAAGTTTGCAGATGACTGCAAACTGGGAGCCATTATAGAATCCCCAAATGATGTGGATATTCTACAAAAGGGCCTTACAGAAACAGATGCCTGGTGCCAGAGCCCTGGGCTCAAGCTTAATGCCAAGAAATGTATAGTTATCCCCTTTGGAAAAAAGCATGTACCCATGAACTACCACATAGATGGCAGGACACTAAACATCGAAAGTGTGATGAGAGACTTAGGGACACAAGTGGACAGTGGTCTCACTTTCGATAACCACATCACCACAACAGTCAGGAAATCCTTCTATGTGGCACACCTCATCACTAAAGGCTTTTCATCCAGAAAAAAAGAGGTCATTGTCCCACTGTACTCATCCTTCATTAGACACATTATAGAGTAAAATGTCCCATTTGTTATGTACCTCACAAGACATTTGCAACAGCTGGAAAAGCCACAGAAATACCTCACTAAAAGAATCACAGGCCTAAAGCAGATGCCATATGCTGACCATCTAAAAAAACTCCAGCTATGCTCTGTGGCATATCATCTACTCAGAGGCGATCTCTACTTAACATACAAGGCCATGTCAAACCCTGAGCTGTTGGACATGCTCCACTTAAAGAAATCCCAATCCCTCAGAGCCACACACTCCAGGGATCTAAACCTTATCATCACAATGAACAAAACATGCTGGAGGGATAGGTTCCTGACCCAGAGACTCCCCATACTCTGGAATAGACTGCCCATACATGTCAAGCAGAATGCCTCATTGGACCTCTTCAAAAGGAACCTTGATGATTGGATGGGAGATAGGAAATTCACCCCGGGGATCATGTCAGTCGCCCTGCTAGACAGGGGCCCAGAGAAGTAAATATTGTGGGAAGAAATTTCCAGGGAATTGTTATGGCTAGGTTTGCATAGGCCTTAGGGCCGATAGACTAGTACCAACCTATGAACCTATGAACCATCTTCTTTCAGCCCCAAAATTATGTTATAGATATAACTTAAATCTTCTTTCTCAGCTATGTACCACACAGAATGTTCAAGGGATCGTTTCTGCAGCCTCTACTTTTCTCTACATTTAACAGCCTAATGTTTGACCATTGTGCAACCAAGTCTTCCCTGCTTAAAGATGATTTATTGATCGCACTTAGTGAATAAATAAAAATATTATTCAAGAAGAGTTCCAACAAGTCCTTTCACACTGCCATAATGGCACAGCTACAAATATATGCACAAGTAAGTACATGCTCTTTGATGTGTGTACTTTACAAGACATAGAAAGCTAAATGAGATCAGTTTAGGTATCTGGCAGCACAGCTAGACTCCACATTTTAATTTTCTAGTAGCACTAATTCAGTAATAGTCAAGTAATCCAAAATCCTCATGCACACTTTCAAATATGGCACATTTTAAAGCAAAGTTATGGGATGCATAACAGACATATAATCCTGTCTCATAACAACTGCTTACTAGATTTGGGCACTACACTTACCAATAGATGGGAAAAACAAATCATTATTAATTTTTAATAAGCTAAGCGCACAGTTTATTTATTTTGTGGTGACTTGAAATTACTGATAATTATATAATTTTGTAAAAGGTAAGCAGTATGCAAATGCAGACTGGGAATATAAAATCAAAGAATACAGGTTAAAGTTTGTTAACATTTCCTACCCTGTTTCCTCTATACTGACTGGCAAACAAATTTATAGATTAAAAACAATTGTTAGCCAAATGTGCCAATTCATAAGCCTGACTAGTTAAATGAAAGTCTACTCTGACTGCCTAAGAAATGCTAAATAGCCACCAGGGCTTTTCATGTGACATACGTTCTCATTCATAGACTTAATTCCTAGAACAGTCTGCTTTGAGCTTACAAAATCAGTATATTTATCTCTAAATATGTTCGTCATTCTTGGCTGCTAATGTCTTAGTATTAGAAATAAAGTGCATCTCAACAGAGCTTATAGTGTTTTTATAAACCTTCTACTTCCCGTTGAAGGCTGTTAACAGAAATGCAGCCTTTAATGTAGCCCTCCAACAATACCCCTCAAGTCTGATGATAAATTTAAAAAGGTTCTGAAGTGGGCCACTAAACCATGAAAGTAATATTCAAAGGCTATATGCTGTAACTGCACATTTAATTAAATTGCGTATATTCCTGCGGATTCAAACTACCATTCGTAGAATGCTTGCCTATTAATGCATTATGATCCAGTTGACTTGCCAAAGGTGATCTCAAGGAATGACAGTATCACAGACTCAAATATCTAAAAAACACTTTCAGTGATAATCGAGGTTGCCCTGATTTCCACTATTGTACAGATGGGAAGTTTGGGGTGTGTTACACACACACACACACACACACACACACACACACACACATATATATATATATATATATATATATATATATATATATATAAATACATATATATATAAATACATATGCAGAGAAATATAAAAGCTGGAAAAAAGTGTGTGGGGATTCCACTCATATTAGAGTGTGAGGGAGGGGAAGATTTGTCCCCTGTACTAAAAAAAAAGCTTTACTGATTGTTTGACTAAGATTGATAGTTTAGAGTTTTTATTTACACTGTCTTGAATTGCATTTTAGTCTTTTTCTTTTCCATTACATTATGACTGAAAGGAATCAATACACCACTGACCAAACCATTTACCAAACAATTTGATGCATAAAATGTACATAAATAAAACAGTTTAAGGTATGTCTGCCTGATTGGTTGTATTTCTTGACCCCCACCTTTCTGGTTTTATGTCTAAATATTTAAGTGTATGCTTTCTTTTCCTAATGTAGTTTATATTTTCTAATCTTATTTATGTTACCACATCTCAGTATTGTCATTTGAATGGCTTCAGTGCAAGCTGTTCCATATGTAACAGTATACTTTCTCTATTAAGATACTCATCCCAAACTAGCTTTATCAGTGCAGTGCTAGTGCATGGGATACATTTCTCTCATTCAGACCCATCATTATAGGCTTTTTTTATTATTAAGAATTCACAATTCATGTCTCCATTTTCTTACTTAGTAATTGGAGCTATGCCACACTGCATTAGGTAGTTCTTATACTACTTTTCCAGGACATAGCAACTCACACTTTATGGTACATGTTAGAACTCTATCTTGCCCTTAATGTACAGTCATTTCTCTGCACTATTTTTAAAGTTGGAAGTGGCATGCATACTCACGGGGATGTTAACCGCCAGTTTCCCCTCTCCTCTCTAGTTATTCCCCCCTTCTGCTACTAGATTTTTGTTGTGTGTCTTAAAAAATTGAGCGAAGTAAACTGAACAGGTCAAGTCTGTTCCAGACTGCTCTCCATGGCTTTCCTAATATCTATAATGGTCTTTTTACACACCATGCTGGAAGAGATACTGTAGAACAACTCCTCTAAATACTGCAGCAGAGTGCATTTGATTTTTGATGACCTTCTGACACACACCTCCTTCCTTTTGTTGCAGATAGTTTTTTTGCTCGTAGCTGTGGCCAGGTTTTGCCCACTCCATTTGCCTTTGCTTTGCTTAGGCTCACTCTCCTCCCCTATCCTACCCCCTTTTCCCACATACCCCCACTATTCCTACATTTATACTTTAAGGACTCCACCTTCAGTCTCAAAACACCAGTCACATAACACCTCAATTAATTACTTTCATCCACTCTGTTTCCAGAACACTCACACTTAGATGCATTACTTGCAACATCTCACCTTCCTCTTCAGCTGTTATATTCCACCTTATACTAAACTTCATTATTACTATACACTTATTACAATTCTCATACTTATCCTCACAATTAGCAATGTTTCTTGCATCCTGTCTAACCTCTTTATTAATAATTCTTACCCTTGCTACAACAGTATCTTCTCAAGCTTTTTTACATTATTACACATCAGAAACCTCTACCACCTGTTACCCATCTAAACACTGCAACTTTTCAAACATCTCTCCTAATTATTTCTCTAGACTCTTCCCTATCTCTCAGCTCCCATGGTCTTTACCACAGCACACACCAAACTCCACATTATACCTCTCTCATCTACCTCATGTAAAAATACAATACACTATACTCACATCTCATCATAATTCTGCCACAAAGTTGAGGCATTCTTTCTATCCCAGTGCCTTCTACTAACCTTACCCCCAAAATCTGTGCCAAGAACCTAAATATAATAGCACTTATCTCAGAAGTCTATGTAATAAAATATCCCCGCTACATGCCTGGATAGACCAAAACAATCCTGATATACTAGCCTTAACAGAAATTTGGTTAAACCCTAACATAAAAGACTGTGAAGTAACACCCCCCCCCCAACTTTGCAATAGCTAGACTAGACAGATCTAAAAAAAGGTAGAGGGGTGGCCCTGCTACATCCTACCACACTTAGCATAACACCTTACACTAACATAATCCTTACATTCTCTCATGCTGAACTACTCATATCCTTCCTAAACTTCAGCAAAACTAAATGAATCTGCATCATATTAGTATATATTGCTCCAGGACACACTAGACCTGTTCTCAAAGATATACTGTCCTGGACCTCCCAAACAATCATGCATGAGGCTATCACCCTAGGAGATGTAAACATAAATTGACAAACTATTGCATCTGACTCATCCTCAAATAGTATTAACCTCTATAGTTTTTCACAACTCATCAAAATCCGCACTAAGAATAAAAAAGACTTTACTCACCAATCTATACTAGACTGGATCCTAGTATCAAATCCAACCACTTTTTCTTCCACAGGCACCCTTTCTAATTTGCTTAGTGACCATCTACCTACATTTGTCAACACATACTAACCCAAAAAACACAGTCTCCAATTGGTCCGAAGCCTAACTAACTTCATTCAAGAGAAATTCAATGATTTATTTATTTATGTATTTGACATTTGTTGACTGGGTTAGTCTGACTAGGCAATAACCCTTTTTCAGCAGAGACCCGAGGAGAAAAGCTCCTATAGAAAATCAGAAACAAATGTAAATCACAATGATGCAAACATTTTTACAGATGAGAAGAATGTATACAAACTAAGCAGTAGAAAAAACTTGTAAGAAAAAGCATGCAAATAGCATCATTCAAAAACAATGTACAATATATACAATAATATTTGAGTATAGACAATTTTGTACATAGTAGAAAAATATCATAGGAGGTCACATGCTAAAGGCAGCTATAGTAGAGGCAGGACATATGTCACAGGCAGTAGTAGGAAAAGTAGATGATTTAAAGGTATATAGTATAAGCAGGGGTAAAGACCAATGAAAAAAGAAGGTCAGTAACCAAATGACAGATGAAGAAACAGAGAGTACAGATAGAAGACTGTTAGTATAGATAAAGGAAGCACAGAAACAGGATAGTATGAAGAGGTAGCAGAGAGAAATGGAAGAGATTGGTATCAAAGTTGTATGGAGGGAAGAAATGTAATGGCTGACATTGTACAAGAATGACCTACTTAAGAAAATAAATTGGACACCCCTAAAGCTTCTCCCTCTCAATGAAGCAGTGCTATATCTCAATACCACCTTTCTATGTATAGCTGATACTCTAGCCCCAGTACGTACTAAAAGAATTAAAAGGAAAACTGCCCCATGGCTAATCAAAGAATGTAAACACTTTATGAAACAAAGGAATATAGCCTGGGATGCCTGGAAGCAAAATAAAAGTGAAGGAAATCTCATTTGTTTCAGACAACTCTGCAACAATGTGAAAATGTTACTGAACAAAGATAAGCAATCATGCTACTCCCTCCTTCAACTTCAACATAAAATCAATACAAAATTTTTTTGTCCACTGTATCAACCTTACTTAACTGAGGTACAACCAAAAAACACTGCCCAACACTAGGTATGCCTCCATCCCAAGTAGCTAAAGACTGCAACAAGCATTTTATAAAATCTATAGCTGACCTACTGTCACAAACCTCCAACAGCAGACCCTCCCTATCCACCCCCATCTCCACCACTGATAATATAACTTCATTTAGCTCCAAACTTGTCCACTATTACAACCATAAGCTCCACATCAATAACTCAACCACTTTCTAATTTCATCCTAAGCCTACAGCTATCATATGAAGGCTATTACAAAAACTAAAACCTTGCTACACCTCAATTGATAATCTCCCACCCCAATACCTTAAACTAGTTGCTGACTCCATTGCCTACCCAGTTGGTATCCCAATCAATAGATCTATATCAGAATCACTACTTTCTAGCATATGGAAAATGTCTAATATTGCCCCATCCACAAAGGAGGAGACTCCACAGAACCTGCCAATTTTTATCCATGTTTATCCTATCTCCAAAATTCTAGAAAGATGTATCCACCACCAACTAAAAATAATCTACTCACACAGACTCAGCATGGTTCCTGTCCTGACCACAGTGCATCCACAGCTTTAATATCCTTTACTGAAAACATCAGCAGGGCTAGAGAAGCAAATAACTATGTATCTGCAGTATTTCTTGACCTCTCTAAAGCCTTTGACAATGTTTCTTACCCCTTACTTTTGAACACACTCTCCAACCTAGGCTTTTCTCATACCGTAGTTCAGTGGTTTCAGATTTACTTACATGATTGGAAAGAAGCCGTAAAATGGCCATACGAACTTTCCACCTTTATCCATATTCCTACAGGAGTCCAACAAGTTTCCATCCTAGGCCCCTACTGTTTAAAATATTTACAAACACCCTACATACTTCATCATCCCCTGGAACTTCCATACAATATGCAGATGATTGACTATTTTCTCCATATCCCCCACACTTATGAAACTACTCAACAACACATAAAAGTCTTTTAATGCCACGGAAATCTGACTTACTAATGCTCAACAATTCCTTAACCATAAAAAAACACTTCTCCTGTTCCATCCCAAAAATCCCATTTCTGAAATAGATCAATTCAAGACACATTCAACAGATAACTCAATTATTGAAATAGTCCAGCACACCAAAGTGCTTGGAGTCATTATTGATAATCAACTGAATTTTGACCTCCATATCCAGCAAAATATAAAGAAAACCCACCAGAAAGTAAGACTTTTCTGTAGAAACAAACAAATACTTTCTAAGCAGTACAGTTAAAGTCACCCTGGCTAAAACTTTCCTGCTCCCCTCCCTGTTCTGTGGTGCCACTATTCTTACCAACTTACAGATCTCTATTAAATCCAAATTGGAACAGTGTTACAACAAAATGGCAAAATGCCACTAACACTGAATGCCACACATATCACTCTATATCACTGCAAGACCTTAACTGACTTGAACTCCCAAACCAAATCCATTATATCAAGCTATTAATTGTGCACAACTTAATCTACAAACTCTCTGCCTGCCCAGCTCTGATTAACTTAGTCAAACCTTACCAACCCAACAGAACCCTAAGATCCGCGGATGAAAAACTTCTAACCATCTCTAAACCCTCAAAAAACAGGACAGTGTCTCTACTCATATTCTGTCACAAAGGTATGAAATTATCTCTCCCTAGCGGTTAGATCAATTCCCAGCATAGCAGTCTTCAAAGCTTTGTTAAAACAGTATCTAAACAATGCATGGCTGTGTACTTGCACTACTCCAGGTTAATGCCACATTTCTATATCTGTTATGCTCAGCTCCCTCAACTGTTTCATCTGCTACAACTTAATATTAACTCGTTCTTAGCTTGACACTAACACTTTCTTAGACTTTCCCCTTAATCTGCTAATAATCATCATTTGAAACAAACATTTTTCTTACTGTTGTGTATATATATATATATATATATATATATATATATATTTATTTATATATATATATATATATATATATATATATATATATATATATGTGTGTGTATAGAGTGATGTGATATCTTTGTGGAACTATAACATATGTCTACCCTTATTTGAATTTCTGTGATGAAACTGTAATGTATTGAGTGTTATGTTGCTACTTTTAGATAAATCTGTATTTGGAGCTTTTCTCCACAGGCCTCCAGTGAAAATTGGTTCTGCTGACCCAGTCGGACTATTCCAGTAAACAAATGTCAAAAAAAATAAAATAAAAATAAATAAATACATTGATTAGTACTTAGAAAGTGTATCTTTATTAATGGAATACAGAACTCCTGATGCTTTACTTATCACTTCTCAGAGTTTGCACTGAGTTTATTTGACTAATAGCTTTGGGTTAGTCATATAGTCCTTCCAAATGGATAAGAGCTTTGACTCCATTTATTCACCTTGTGTTACTTTTCAAGAATCTTTTGAGATACGTAAGTATGGTGGTTTATAACATTAAAAAAAAAGTTTTGGCATTCTTATTATCAGTTTTATAGTTTCACCTTAGAGTTTTAACATTCTAGAAATATATCTTGTGGTTAGACATTTTGCATATATTCATAGGATTTATTTAGCTGATAAAATTCATTTCAGTGTTCACTTATAACCTATTTATATACATGTCAATTTACTTTCAGGATTATTTAGCAATACGTTTAAAAAGTTTGTGACTTTATACGGTTTTGGTGGTAAACTAGAAAATATGGTCTAGTATTTTAATAGCAAGTATACCAGACCCTTTACAGCTCTGAAGTTTTTTGCTATGATATTAAGTAAACTATGACAGGTCTATTTGATGCATACAAAATGCCATACTACTATGCCTTGTTTTGCTGCTTATGATACCAGCATGATTCATATGTTTGAGGAACTGTGTCCGATTTATAGATATGATATGCAATGCTTAGATCTAGTACACTGAAAAGTGCAAATAAAAAGTATATATTTGATTAAAAGACAGCAGCATGCCACTGTCTGCAGAGGATATAAGCCACCCCATACTAAATCTGTTTATATCACTTGGAACATATGGAAATGTGCAGCTCAACAGTGCAGTTAAGAGCCAGGTGCTTTATGTATCAAGGCTGTTACTTTTACTTGACTCCGCACTGTAACATAGTTTCAAAAGTCTATCCATCCACAATACACCTTATGTCCTAAACCAAAAAGGTACTGTGGCTGTTAGGAGTACAGCATAATCAGTCCAAACACAAGACATACCAATGACTTATTCAGGTCCATACATATATTTAAACACGTAAGCCACATATACATATGCAGCCATATAGATTTAAAAGGATTCAGAGGTATAGTGTTAATACAGCTAAACACACATTCACGTGTATATAGTGCAAAGATTGTACAATAATATGGAGTATCAGTGACATGACCCTTTGCCACTGGTGATGCCGAGAATCTTCTCTGTAGTTGTTCCAGCATGCACGTGTAGTCTGAAAACAGCAGGATAGTGATTTCAGTCACCTAGTGTATGGCATGAAGAAATGGCTAACTAGCCACATGCTATAAAAAGTTATATAATTAACGTGGCTCATCCCTGCAATAATAAGATCTCCTTTTGCAGTAATAAACTTCCTGTCCTTGGACTTGTGCACACACACACACACACACACACACACACACACACACACACACACACACACAATTATTTAACTAAAATAAATTATCGAAATTTGATATTTATATCAGATACTAGTGCAGAATGTAATATAATGTTTTAATGTTTACTCAGATGTCAGACACACTGGGTCTAAGTCTGTTTACATATTCTGGTCATCATGTATGATCAAACTTCAGAATGTTCCTGCATTTAATTATAAGAATATAACATTCAGGAATTATTTCCATATAATTAATGTAGCTAAGATATCATTAATTTCTGTTCATCTGACATCTCAAATGATTGGTGTCATGAAAATAATTAGTAGCTTAAATGCACTGAGACAGAACAGAGCAGTTCATGAGATTTTTCAGAGCAATAGGAATTGCAGTATATCTACCTCAAATATTTCAGTCGAAAGGACACATCATAGTATGAAAAGTTTGTGAGATAAACATATTACTAACAGTGCTTGTTACATAGTTGCACATCTAGCTTTGTTATATATAGGAATACTTACTTGCAAGTGGCTGGCCTTTTACCCCTTCAGCAATTGAAAGGTTCATACTTAAAATATAAGAAGGCCTACCTCTGTTTCATCCTGAAAGCCAGATCTCAGTTAAAGAAATAATGAAAGGAAATAATTCTAAACAAACAAAAAAAATTGCTTCAGTAATTAGAGAGCAAGATAGCTAAGACAAGACTGTGAGAGAATGCAGCAAAGTTCCACATAGCAACAACTCAAATACATTGCTGTGAAGTAGTATCAGAAGCCCGGATCTTTTTTTGTTTTGTTTTTACTGAGGATGGGCAATTTTTGAGAATAAGCTATTGATTTGGTCTAAACAAATACGTTGTGCATTAATTGCATTGAATACTGAAACTGAAATTGAGATACCTGCAAGAAAGCAGAAATGACAGAAGTGTTAGAAGACAATATTCAAAAAGTTGTCCAAACTGACATTTTCAGAGGTAACAGTAAGTTAGCAAAGGGATAGTCATCTGAATCAGGAACGTCTTTATGGAGACATAACAGCAGCAGTTCTTGATAAAGCAACATTAAAATAAAAGTGCAGAACTAAAAGTATAGAAGTCTGTTGAGAAGGTCAGCTTACTGAATTACATTTTATTGGATATGCGCCTGCTGTAAAAATAGTGTTTCAGCTTTTGTATCTGAAAAAAATTAAATTGGAAGGTGTAGATGCTACTGAAATGCCATTACATACAAGAAATATTCACTGTTCAGCAAGTCTAAGAGATAAAGAGAAATGTGGTATAGAAAGTATAGAAACTTTTTTAACACATGACTATATTTACAGATATAGTTATATCTCAAATCAAAATAGGAATTATTAACTTTTATAGTAGAGAAATTTAATGTATGTGTATAGCTTTATAACATGTGATACACTTAGCTTGCATCTGCCTTCATAATGTACATTATATGGCATTGTATTATGCAACTGAAATATGTGATGATGAAGCTAGTCACATGCAGCTGCTGTCTGTCTTTGTATTTAGATTATCATGAATGTACAAAGTTACAGGAAACAGACGAGAAAATTATCTGTAGCATAACTTCCGTGCTTGTTTAAAAGGGGGTAATTGCCAACTCACCTTCAAAATGCACAAAGTCATGGTCACACCGCATTCTTACAAATCAAAAAATGTATTGATCAGATGGACTGATGTGATAAGCACTTATTACTGCAAGAGTCTACTAAGAGTGCTTGCATGCTGGTAGTTTGTAACACCCTTACTTGCTGCCATTTGCTCTAAATGAAAGAGCCATAACTCCTTGTGATAATGTGAGGTAGTGCCTCCTATACCAGGAGGAGTACAGCAGTGAATGTGTAACATATGCCAGCATTGCTAGCTGGAGTTTTGTAAAGAATTTTATGTCACTTCTATATCAAACTGATTTTTACAGATGCTTGCATTTAGACTGTATTTATAAAGCTACTTGTGTTAAAAATGTATCAACAGTGGGTTCTGTTGGACAGAAAAGAAATATACATGTATGCCAGGCTGTATAGTGGTAACTGCTGAAATGTATGCAGTGGATATAAAAAGTTTACATACCCCTGTTAAAATATCAGGTTTTTGTGATATAAAAAATGAGACCACAATAAATCATGTCAAAACTTTCCCCACCTTTAATGTGACCTATAACCTGTACAATTCGATTGAAAAACAAACAAATCTGTTGGGGAAAAAATATATATAAAAAAAAAAAAAAAAAATACAATACGCTGGTTGCATAAGTGTGCACACCCTTAAACTAATACTTTGTTGTGTGTGTGTGCACCCTTAAATTAATATGTTGTTGAAGCACCTTTTGATTTAATTACAGCATTCAGTCTTCTTGGGTACACACCTGCCATCAATTAAAGAGACTTTGATTAACCCCAAATAAAGTTCAGCTGTCCTAGTAGGATTTTCCTGACATTTACTCAGTTGCCTGCTACAGCAAAATCCATGGTTCACAGAGAGCTTACAAAACATGAAAGGGATCTCATTGTTGAAAGGTATCAGTCAGGAGAAGGGTACAAAAAAATGTCCACAGCATTGGATATACCATGGAACACAGTGAAGACAGTCATCAAAAAGTAGAAAGAAATATGAGACAACAGTGGCATTGCAAAGAACTGAATGTCTCTACAAAATTGATTAAAAGACAAGATAAAAACTGGTCAGGGAGGCTGCCAAGAGACCTACAGCAACACTGAAGGAGCTGCAGGAATTTCTGGCAAGTACTGGTTGTGTACGACATGTGACAACAATCTCCCGTATGCTCCATATGTCTGGACTATGAGGTAGGGTTGCAAGATGGAAGCCTTTTCTTACACAGAAAAACATCTATGCCTGGCTAAAATTTGCAAAATAATACATCAAGTCTCCCAAAAGCATGTGGGAAATGTGCTATGGTCTGATGAGACAAAGGTTGAGCTTTTTGGCAACAATTCCAAAAGGTACGTTTGGCACAAAAACAACACTTCACATCACCAAAAGAACACCATCCTCAAGGTGAAGCATGGTGGTGGCAGTATCATGCTTTGGGGGTGCTTTTCCTCATTTGGAACTGGGGTTTTAGTCAAAGTGGAGGAAATTATGAACAGTTCCAAATTCCAGTCACTTTTGGCCCAAAACCTTCAGGCGTCTGATAGAAAGCTGAAGATGAAGAGGAATTTCACCTTTCAACACAACAATGACCCCAAGCATACATCCAAATCAACAAAAGAATGGCTTCAATTGAAGAAAATTTAAGTTTTGGAATGGCCCAGCCAGAGCCCAGACCTAAGACAAGTAGAAAATCTGTGGGGTGAACTGAAGATGGCTGTGCACAAGAGATGCCCTTGCAATATGACAGATCTGGAGCACTTTTGCAAGGAAGAGTGGCCAAATATTGCCAAGTCAAGATGTGCCATGCTGATAGACTCCTGCCCAAGAAGACTGAATGCTGTTATTAAATTAAAAGGTGCTTCAACAAAGTATGAGTTTAAGGGTGTCCACACACAACAAAGTATTAGTTTAAGGGTGTGCACACTTATGCAACCAGCGTATTGTACGTTTTTTATTTTTATATATTTTTTCCCTAACAGATTTGTTTGTTTTTTCAATTGAATTGTACAGGTTATAGGTTACATGAAAGGTGGGAAATGTTTTGAAATTATTTATTGTGATCTCATTTTTATATCACAAAAAACATGGCATTTTAACAGGGGTGTGTAAACTTTTTATATCCACTGTATATGTTAACATAGGATACTGGAAGGGATGGGGTTAGGCTCAACCCAGCTTACCTTAGGAAAAATAGTTGGAAATTAAATTACCTGGTTTAGGCCATAAAGATTGCATCTTACAGTTCTGAATGCAGCCAGAGATGAAATGCCTGTGTGAAGCCTGGCTTAGTAGCTCTGTAGGGAGAGTGGAAGTGTTAAAAATTATTTTACAACTTCAAGATGCTGTAGCACATCCTAGCAAAGCTCTATGGTGTGTATTATGACACATATTGCAAGATCCTGATTCAAGTTTCTAGTACAGGGGGTAGTATGGGAATCAGAATCAGGTGACCAGATGTGATGCCATTCTAAAGCCAGCACTAAAATTATATTTAGATATCAGTGGGAGATGTCACTCAGTACTCAACATTCTGTTTGTGAAACGTGACAAGAAGACCACAACCACATATCTTCTTGACTTGTTCTAGTTAGTGGACTTGGGAACAATAATTCTTAAAATCGGGCAGGAAAATATAGTGTGATTATTTAATTATTGCTTTTCTGTATCCGTGTGAACCTTTCCATCTGTGTTATTATTAATATTTCCAGTGACTGAAACTCTGGCATTTATTGTAATTAGATATTTAGTGTTTTCATGTTCTTTTATTATTTTTTATTAAATATATTTAAACATTTCATTATGGTTGGTCTTTTAAAGAACATTTTAACCTTTGGGAATGCTTATATTTATTTGGTGACACTGTGGCCGCTCCTGAAAGCCTTGCTGTTTGGTCAACATTACAATTGGTATTAGTATTAATTTCTCTCAGTAAAATTGGGTACCCTGGTAAGAACCTTAAAGTAGTTGGCTGGTGGTAGTGAAACTACCTTATAATCTGGGTTAAGGTGTCACTGCAGGTTGCCAGCCTTTCCCAAATGTGCATGTGTGAAAATCAAATCTCAAAAAGTAGGTGTGTCACCTGCTTGGAACAGGGACACAGAGCACTGATTTCTGCACAGAGAACTGGAGTCTTATTTGACGCCTGGAGATAGTCCAGCCCTAGCACTGGGGTGTGCTGCCTGTGTGCTTTTAAGGGAAATTGTGCTTGGTGTAGGGAGTTACATCTGAAAATTCTCTGTGCATCTATTTTTGTTCCAAGTGAACGTTCCCCACTGGTGTCAGTGGTGAGGATTGAGGCTCCTTAATTACTGGATCAGAGGAGGGACATCACACTCCCATTAGTATGATTCTACTTAATTATCTAACCCCACTATCACCCTACTCTATTGAACTACATATCCCTAGCAGAGTCCTAACACTTACCCTAAACCACCCATCCATTCCCTACCACTAACTCTTTAACTCTGCATCCCACTCCCTAAGCTTAAAGACCATGATTGCTCCCTAAACCCAAAACTCCATTCCCCTCCCTAAACTTAAAGTTCCCAATTATTCCAAATCTACTCCAGTTCTCTAAACCTAAGCCTTACTTTCTGGCTTCCTATCCCTGCAGACCCTTTCTACTCCATAGCCTTAAAACTCACCCAAGTACTTAAACCTAAATCCCCCACCTACTCATTACCTGAAACCCTAACCTCCACTCACACTACCTTTATCTTGCTGGAACTTGGCTACTGTGTTCAGATGAGGTGCTGCAGATTCACTGTACCTGCACAGCTGCCTCACCTGTGCCGCAGATTCACTGTATCTGTACAGCTGCTTCACCTTACCCAAGTGTATTTATGCTTGAGTGTAAGCAGCAGCTCAAATGAGCTACAAGGCACGTGTGCCCCTGGCTTTTAGTGTCTGAGACTCTGAGGCTCAGATGCTTGTAGTACACCTTAGAGCCCACTTTGTTAGTACAATCAACTCCTAAGTTTTGGTACCCTGAAAAATGTTAACTCCAGTTTTAGAAAAGTAAATAAACAAGAAAAAATAAATAGATTTTTTTTAAAGTAAGATCATAGTTGTATTTGTTATATTTTGCTTATAACAGATTACCTTTATATGAGATGAATGCAGTTTCATATAATCCACTGACATTTAAGTGGTTAACACTGAGGCCATACAACTTAATAAAAGTGGGATCATTGGGAAAGGTGAGATGGGAATTGGGAGCTATTAGATCAGGGTGAATGTGGATGGCACTCTGCAGGAAAATTAGGATTACATTACATTGATTGATGTTATTTATGGATATGTAGATCTATAACAACACTTAGTGCTATCATTTTGAGAAATTATTTCAATTAATTTTAGCAAACTAAAATGTTTGTCAAATGCTTTATTAATTCATGCTTTAAATAAATGCTTTGTTTCAACATCTGTATTTGCTAGTAATGTTCACCTTATGCTATATTCTGACATAAACACAATTACAGCTTGAGAACATACTCTTTTGCAATACATGGGATGGAGTTTTACAACCATTGCAGAGCATGGAGCATGGTGATCATGCTCCAATATTTGGAAAAAGACAAATCAGTTAAAAGCTAGAGTGGTGTGGGACCTGACCTTAATAAATGTTAAGCACCCCCTGCTTAAGTTTTTAAGGTCAGGCCTTGCAAAAGGCAGTAAAATCTGCCAATAGTGACCATCAAATGGCAGTGGCAGAATAAAAGATTTTTTTTCTGTCTGTTGTACTTTCTGATAACATGTCCCTGACTTCCTGTTAAAAACTTAGAAAGTTACTAGAATAACAGTATCTGTGTTTGCATGCATTTTCTAAATGATACAATGTCTGAAACTGAAATGTAAGCCTTTATTTTATTAATTCGATCTCAGTAATTTGTCTGATAATCAATGACTTTATGAGGAACAGACCAAGCATTTGAGGAGGAAATCTGGATATTCTGTGAAAATCTGAACAGTCATAAGACACAGAAGGTAAGTGTAAACAAAAGGGACTGTGTGACACTGCCTTTCTGACTCAGCTTGCTTTCAAAGTGGGTAAAACCCTTAATGTTTTCTTTTGCTGTAGCTAGTAGTACGTGGAGCATAAAAAGCTCCATGCAGTGCAAAGAATTATGATTGGGTCACTGATATTAACCTGTTATGTGCACTGAACATGAATGCCAAGATTCAGCTCTCAAGTGAATTTCCTGGCATCCATGTCCCGAGCACATAATAAGTCACTTAGGATCACCAAGCCACTCATAATCCTCTATATTATATACATTGTCTTTAATGTTGTTATTAACTGAGCATACCAGTCATTTAACAATCCTCTTGTTAGATGATTATGGCCTGAAACTATTTACAAGATTAACATAATAGAAATAAAATATATAAAACAATGTTCCACAGACTTTACCAGTGCATATCCCCAAGCTATTCCTGTACTTATCTCAAAATAGGGTCCCTATTAGATGAAGAAAGATCAAGACCTCGAACGGCTTAAAAGTCAAAAATGCCGTTCTTCGAGATCTCTATTGTGAGATCACGGTACAGTGAAAATCAGAAAATTTGCCCTTTCCTCACTGTAGTGCAATCTCGGAGCTGGTATATATAATTAGCAAAGGGTGTGGGGGGGGTGCAGACCTCCACAAAAACAATTTTGAAGAGCAGCATTTTTGACTCTTCAGCCATTCGAGATCTTGATATTTTGTTCATATAATAGGGACCCTCAGACTATATAGGTGGAAAAAGTCAGTGTTTTGCAAGCAAAATAGAAACAGAAATGAGGTGTGCCCCTTAAATATGTGTTTAGAATTGTTACCATTTGAAATGTAGGGACCTGCTATAATGAGTCGTGTAATGGAGAGACTGAATAGCCAAATAAAAAGTGGACATATATAAATTAAATCCAAGTAAGCCCTTTCTCAAAATATTCCCATTTTTCTGAGGTATAGTGATCCTGATGTTAATATATAACCAGCTCCTACAAAAAAAAAAAGAAAGAAAAGAAAAGTTTAAAGGAGAAATATGTTTTCTCAGATTCTCTCTCTCTCCCCTAGCATTTTCAATCTTTTTGGTTTGTTTTTAGTTGATGTGTTGGCACTAGACATTTTGAGATTTGAAATTTCAATAGGGAGTGTTTAGAAAGCATTTTACAGTACAATCACACTTCACCTTTTTGGCAAATTTTGCTTGAAACAGTTTCACAAACCAATAGGCAGTACATGAAATGCATGTAGAAAGAAAATCTTGGAGTATCTTTTTTTAACAGAGAGAGTAAGTATCTCGCTTAATGTTGGAGACGTTTTAAACTTCTTATTGTTCTACATTTATAAGTTAGGATTAAATAAAACACTAATAAAATCACTTCTTCTATAATGTTTGGCTTATAGGTATTAGGTTTTATAAGTTTAAGAAAGTTGGGATTGGAGCCATTTTCCTAGTTAACATGTTAATGCTTGTTCAGGAGATTTCTGTTATAGGTACCTTGATGAAAAAATAACTTCAGTAAAGTATACACTTGACTTTTTTGGAGGGGAGTTTTGTTTTGATATATTATTTGTTTGATGTATCATGCAAAACCTACATATATATATATATATATATATATATATATATATATAATATATATATATATATATATATATATATATATATATATATATATATATATATATATGGTTCTACCTCACTTCAACGACACGCCGGAACATCGACACGGAAATCGCGAGCCCCAGAAGATCGACAGCGCAGAAGACCGACGCGACAGGACCTAGAAGATCGACAAGCAGAAGACCGACCCGACGGATGAAAGCACCGACGCCGAGGATGCCGAAATGGGAAAAGGCTGTGTAAGTATGCGGTAGTGACGGACGTTAGGGTGCGAGTAAGGTAAGTGGGGATAGGGGTGGGTTAAGTGAGTTAGGGTTAGGGAGCGGGTCAGGTAAGTGTCGGTAGTGATTGTGTTTGGGTTAGGGGCGGATAAGTGAGTTAGGGTTAGGGAGCGGGTCAGGTAAGTGTGCGGTAGTGATTGTGTTTGGGTTAGGCGGATAAGTGAGTTAGGGTTAGGGAGCGGGTCAGGTAAGTGTGCGGTAGTGACGGACCTTAGGGTTAGGGTTTGGGTCAGGGTTGTAGGTAGTTGTGTATGTGTGGTTTAGTGTGGGTTTGTAGGGATTTTGGTGTGCTTGTGTTGTGTATGTGGTTTTTGGACGGGGAATGTGTTTTGGTTGTTGATTGTGGTGTGTGAAGTGTATGCGGTTTCGTGTTTGTGTACCGTCGGTTATTTCGTTGTCGGGCATGTGGGATTTCGTGTTTTTGTACTGTCGGTTATGTGGTGTCGGTGATTGCGTTGTCGGTGTTGTGGTGTTTCGTTTATGTGAGGTAGAACCATATATATATATATATATATATATATATATATATATATATATATATATATATATATATATATATATATACAGAGAGAGAGAGTTATACAGTATATGCTAAACACTTTCCATTGCACCAGCTGCCCTCCATAAAGAGAAACATCATAACTTACAGCTTCTACACCTGAAGATGTCAGACATTGTTTCAGTACGTACCTAACAGGACTTTGGGACACTGCTTCATTCTCACATCTGTACTAGTAGGTCTGTGTGAAGTGAAGGAGGCTGCAGATAACAGCTGGACGACTTCCAAGTCATGGATGGTATCTTGCCATGCAGGATCTTTACTAGTGCTGTTTCTGTTATTGTGCTGCCAGCCATTCACAATTTTTTGTTTTTTGACTTTTCAGTTAGTATATATAATTTAAGATGGTAAGGGGGCCAAATAATAACCAACATGTGCATGTGGAATGCAGCCCCCTCTCCCTTCAACAATGCTTTTTTGTATTTTTTAAGGGAAGAAGTCTAAAACTGGTTGCATTTGTCAGCTATTGCTTCACTTAGGCATAACTCAAGGAATCATTGTGGAACACGGACATGCTTCCACCTCATTTCTATGTTGACCACCTCCTTGGTTTACACCACTGAGAAATCGAGTACCATAACTCCCCACTTATTCTAATGAACTAGATTAACTTAATGTCCACGATCTGCCCTCTTATTAGCAAAGTGTTAGCTGAAAACTGGTCACCGGCTGTGCAAAGACAAGCCTAACTTTTCAGATACTGCATCAACCTCTAGCTTTCAGTTTATAGTTAAATGGTTAAGTAATGTGACATTTTTGTCACCATTATTGTAATTAAATATTGTATTCATCTATATAAATGTGTTAAGAACAATCCTGAAAAAAATTACTTTTGTTTAAAATCTCTTCTCTTTTTTATTTTGCTGACTTTGCCTGACTTTAAATAAGTTGCATTTTCTGCTTCCTGTTAGTGTTATTATTTTAACATCAGTTTTATTAAGTTGCATTAATAATACATTTTTTCTGTCTCAGTTTGTTTTATTTTATTTCACTTTATATACTGATATCCTTAACCAGGGTAATGCACTGCTCCAACTGTTACACGAGTGACATATTTTAGGTAAAGCAAGCAACATACAAAGTAATAAAAATAAAGTACGAACACAGCTATATAATAAGCATGTCAGTTCAAAATTATATTAAGCATAGATACAGCAAATTATGTAAAACTGAGAGAAAGTGGAGGTAAGTGGGAATTATGAAGATTTAAGCTATAGCCACACATATTTCACCCAAATATAAAGTCCTCTTTTGATGTGAAGAAACAGGCAATGCGTTGTCTTTGGGAAGACCATTGCGCAGTGCTTCCTCTGCAAACTAGTTGGATTTAAAATCAGATCATACTGTGTGCAGCTTAAGAATCTGTCTATGTGGAACCCTTAGATGCAAAATGGGTGTCATACTGCTAAATAGGTAGTCTGACTCCACTGCCGCAAAGTCCCTCTCTGTCGTTCACTGCGTGTTTCTTTCACCCTTAAAATAAATACCTTTGCATGTGTCACATTTATCTCTGTGCACTTTTCATCCCTTGTTGGAGTCTTCCTTCTCAGACATCTACACTTTACAGTCTTTTTACACACCTCTTGAGTTTATACAGTTATTTTTCACTTACCAATTTGCTCATACTTGACTGAATATTAGGTAATACATTTGTGGTGACAGATTCAATTAACCTTCTGTCTGAGGCAGTAAGGCTCGAGTCTGAACCGGGTCATCTTAGCGAATAGAAATGCTGTAGTCTAAGGACAAACTGCAACATGACCTTTGTCTTTTCCGATACAATGTTAAATAAAAACATATTTAAAGACGTGCTCAACATCTGGGGTCTAGAACTATAGAAACAGATAGCATCATTTAATTTGAGAATTCAACTTAGTTTGGCAATCCTTTGCATGGATTACTAAGATATGAAATACAGATCTCATAAATTAGAAAAAGAAAGACTAACTGGAAGTGGAATAAGTCTTATATTTTAATCTAATCCTTACACATGGGTTACTTAATGTACCATTTATAAAGAACACATGTTCCTGTTAAAAACAAAGGGTCAACAATATTTATGTTTGTCAAGTAATGAAGTTAGCATTACAATTATTATTAGTTGTAGTTGGAATAATTTTATTATTATTATTATTATTATTATTATTATTATTATTATTAAAAGCTTGCTATATGTATATTTTGCTGCATGGTTTACAATACATCATTGTCTTCTCTGCTGTGTACTCAGTGTTGCACAAAGTTAGATTCCACACTAACTGTTAAATACAATGCCTGAAAAGGGCTTACCAAATTAAAATGAAACCTTTACTTGCTGATTGGTTAACTAGCAGTTTCAGCTGTGTACACAAATCATAATGATATTCCATGCTATGAATAACTTCATAAATCCATTTCATAAGTCAAGTGAAATTACTGGTTGTCATATTCAAAATCAGTACCAATTTAAATCAAAATCTGAAAACAAATAGAATGTTTTGGCTGACAAGTACTGTAAAACACTAATGCTCTAGTGCTTGCAAGACTGTACTTAATAAAAAAAATCAAGCATTTCTGCAATGATTGAGTACTAAGGTACATGGCTGCTAATTGCCTTTTGACGTTACATAGACCACCTGACCAGTATCACAGCATCCCTGCAATGTGTCATACAGTAAGAATTGTCACTCCATCTAATTGTGTAAGGAGCAGGAGAAGCAGAGATGCTATTGTGAGCTAGACATCAGATTTCATTTTCCTTTGACCATGACTATTCATGCAACTCTGAAGGTGTGAGGAACCTTATATATGGAAAAATAAGGGCCTCACTAATGGTGAAACTGGAGGCTAAATGCTTAGACACTATAGTCAATAGAAACTATTTGTGTCTGTATTAAACCACTGGGAGTGTAATAATTTAAACCCACATACATACACAAACACACACATATACACACACACACACACACACACACACACACACACACACACACACACACAATACCAGCAGAATGACATCTCTGTGTTTTCTATACGTTCTTTTATACATTTTATTCATTAGTGTATCCTTAACTGTAGTCAATGTTAACTGAAGATTTACATACACTTTTTTTATCAGAGTTCTTAAATGTAAGTGAGAGACCTGTACTGATGTTGTATTTATTGTGCTACACTGGCAGAACTAACTGTTCAGGATAGCAAGAAAATAAATTAACAAAATCAGTGGCAAAATAACTGTTATAAAAAGTGGGGTTGAATAATTCTTTGCGCAACAACTTTGAGTATATCATAACAATTCCCATACCTTGCTTTGGTTAATTATTTAAAAGCACCAGGCCATTCAGTGACAGCTGTAATAGCTTAGTGTTGTGGGATTGCCACTGTTACCTGCCACCTCATTTGTGTCCTGCGGACTATATGTGACACGAAACAGTCATAAAATACAGATGTGTTTGGTGGTTAGTTCCCTATAGTAAACAGTAGGTTAAACATGAATTGGTATAGGCATCATTTGCATGTCTTTGTTCTGTGGTCATGATTACGTTATAGTCTCATTAATGTTCTATGATAGCATCTCCAGAAGGCAGACTGGACAAATTGTCTCTAAGGCTTACAGACATAAGCTCCAGACATCCGTCTTCATGATCACTGCTGCCTAAACCATCATGTGCTAGTTACCTTTATCATAGTAGCGAATTCAGGAACAAGGAATATGGGCATTTTCATCATTTGGAAAGTTGTACCATCAAGTGTCCCATATACTGGCACTAATCTGCACAATTGGTACAGTCTAGCAGTTGCCTTAAACTCTTGGTGGTAAATAAGAACTGAGTGCTTCTTTCACTGTTACTATGTGAATAAACACTGTATAAACATTCAGATTCTACACATATCGTGATAACCATCCTGTGCATAATGATGCACATATCTTGCATTATTAATAAACTTGCATACTATCCAGACAATGATTCCAAACATTTGCCAAGCATTGTTCATATCATGGGCCTGCAGTGGAAATAGCTAGTTGTCAATTTTAGCTAAAACAGATGGAAGATCTGTACTAAAGCTCATAAATTACTGTATACACTTGACAGTTCTGGTGTTAATATAAACCAGAGTAACAAAACATAGCTACTTAACTATGTACTTCTTTCTAATGGCTATATAACTGCAACTTGGGACACAATGACATAGAATCGGCATATTTTCTTTAGTTACAAATGATCCTAATTTTTGTAGGAATCTGTCCGTTAAATAACACTATTTATTTAATAAAACAGGCATCTATGTACTATCTTGTTTATGTGCCCTTTTTTAGAAGTACTATATGTAAAGTGTTTCAGCAAAAACTGAAAGAAATATCCTAGCCAAGCTTGGAGCAGCTGTTTTATTTTTTTAAGCTATTTCTACAAGATTCAGTTGGCATTACATAAAGGGAATGCACTTCACACTTAATATCTCAGAAGCAGTAAGGGGTATGTGTGTGTGTGTGAATTGAATGCTTTTCTGCATAGGAAACCATTATCAGTGTGATTTCTAAGTGTGAGCTGGCAATTTGTTTTGGGAAATTTCTCCCTTCTTCAATGCCATGTGACTATTAAGTTGGTGTTTATAGGTTGGGTGAGAGGGGACTTGCCCCCTGCAAAAAACACTTAAAGTTAAATATTTTGTCCTTTTGTGTTTTGGCATTATTTTTCTATATTTTGGATCATCGCCTTTGGGAAGCCGATGATTTATAGTAGAAGCCATATGAATATGCATGTAACTCATGCTTTTAATCATTTCTGTACTCCATTTACTATCTGAAACTCTGCACACACACCTGTATATTTTTCTTTGGCATGTACAGCCCTTTATATCTTGCGGAAATGTATAGACATAATTAATGCAGGAAAATACCTATTTATGTTTTGTTTTTTTTAAAGGCGTTACAGATTGGATTTTAAGCAGCTCTTATTTTTTGACTGCACCAATTCAAGGCTATCTTTTATTTATTATAACATTATCAGGATGATTCCATAAATAATTTTTACAGTTGACTCTAAAATGTATTATTTATGATACTGTAACTTAATCTCATGCAGATGTGGGGCAAAGACAGAACACAGCACCTTATATGCTTTCACTAAATTGTTACATTTTCCATTGGAGATTGACATAAAGACTTATGCATGCTTAATAACTAGAGCAGTTACTGGTTACTTTGCATGTGGGCCAGTAATATCTTAAATACAGTGTGCCATGTATGAAAAAAACATTCCCTCTCTTATCTCTGCAGCAGTGTTTGCAAGAGAGTATCTCACTCAAAGATTCACTGGAAGCTTTTACTGTGCCCTGCTGTCCAGTGAGATTCACACCCAGCAACTGGAAAACTTAGAGACATTGTTTATAACATAGCACCGTGAGAGCTTCAAGTCACACCTCTCAAATGTCTCACAAATGCAGGGTGCTGTCCCAAAGTACAGAGCTTGAGTCAAAGCTCCCATCGACCTATCGTAGTTAGCTACATCACAGTATGATTCTTTATTCCGTTTTCTTTGAAACATCCATGAGTGGGTGTGCACAAGAGTTATTGGAATATACACAAGTATCTCTCATTTATCTCCCTTCTTTTGTTTTGCCTTTCCTGCACATTTATAGTGGGAGCTGGAAAATGTCTGAAGTGTGGGAAAGTATTTCTACAATGCTGGAAGACATGCTCAACTGAGTTCAATATCGAACCAAAGAACTACAGGTGATTTCATCTAAACACTAACACCAACTGCTAAATTCACCACTGTAGTATTTAGAAAAACATTTCAGAAAGCCGCCAATTAACTTAACACATCCCAGGAGGGTTGTATCATTCTGAAACTTTTTCCAAATGCTTGAGATTTATTTTTCTAATGGCTTTATGAACAACTCATAAAACTGTTCTAAAGTATGGTAATATATATATTCACAGCACTTATGAAGATAAACAAATCACTGGGAGAGCATGGAGATTTTCTCATGTGCGGAAACAATAGCAATTACCTCCACAGCTCTGACTTCAGATCTCTAGTATCCTTGTCTTCATATGATTAAAATAGAGATTTTGCATGACTTTGAAAAAATGTGGTTTAAGGCAAAGCATTTCATATAATCTACTTAGGCTAATAGTACTTTGTCTACAGTGACAAGAACACAGCAAGTGACTCATGAATGTTTGGTACACTTATTTTGTTCCTTTGTATGGCATTACATTACCTCTGACAGAAACAGAGAAACAAAGAAACAGACAGAGATGGCATCTGTCATAGAAACAGACAGAGATAGCAGCTGTAATCTGCCAGACCCTCCTTGTCTCCCCATTTGAAACTAAAAAGCTACAGCTGCAAATGACCTAACATTCTGTTTCCTCACTTTTCTTAGTAAACACTCAATTATCTACATATACATCCTTGAGCTTTGCTGATAAGTCTGTTTCTTGTATTCCCAAGCTTCACAATGATCCATAAACTCCTCAGAAAGATATTTTCTTCTGTTTACCACCTTGTCTGTAAAATATTTCCTTACATTTTGTATGTTCAGTTTGCAGTATTGTCACATGTGCCTCCTTCTGTATGGTACTTCTTTCTCAGATTTTGTTGATTTCCCTGAGGCATTTAAAATCTTTCTTTTTTTATCATGCATCTTGTCTCCTCCTTCTTCTCATGGGTGTTTGTGTTTTTATTAATTCCCCTTAGTCTTTGTTTCTCAAGCTTCTGGTATAGACTCCACACCATTTTGTTTGCTCTCCTCTGGACAGATTTCAACCTGTGACTCACAAGGTATATTTCTTACATATCATTGTATTAAAAATAAGTCGCCACACATTCAGCCATTCTTCTAACCCTTCCATGTCTTAACTCATCAACTCAAACAAAATTATGTGTTGAGCCTGTTACATATCTCTGAGGAACTTAAATCACATACAGAGGGATGCATGTTTTCTTTGACTTCCTCTGCAATATAATTTGCTTAAAAATCAGTGATGATGTCTCCCACTGCAGGCTAAGATGTGAATTAATTATACTAAGAACACTTGCTTATTCACTACAAGTAGTTTTCTTCCTTACTTCCTTTAGCTAGCTGTTTTACTCAAGTTACCGTACCCCATATCCAGCTAACACACACACACACACACACACACACACACACACACACACACACACACACACACACACACACACACACACACACACACACACACACACACACACACACACACACACACACACACACACACACACACGCGCGTGCGCAACAAATACATGCATGCACACATACAGGTACACACAAAAATGTGCAAACATTCACTAATAACTGTACTAAACTGTATCTAGTACCTAGGTAGGTAAACTCATGGTAGACAACAGTATTTACAGAAAAAGTATTGGACTTGTTTAATACTATGGAGATTATCTTGATGTCAGTGCAAACTGCCTTAATCCCTGCACTAAAAGTAGTCCACAGATATTCTACGATCTGGAAAAAAAATCAGCTTTCGAAATTTTAGTTTGATGCATTTCTTAACAGGTAATCAGTAATTCTATGTTTCGTAGGCGATTCCATTATTCTTAACAAATCCTAAGATCATATTAACTGGTAGATAATACACTTCTACAATCCTTCTTCCTTCCATACTTCTAAAGTAGTATTGCAAGTACACTTCCTTACTTTCACAGCAGCATCTGATTTTCACAGGAATAATAATACTTTATTAGGTTTGTATTAATTTATTTATGAGTTTATTCAAAAGTCTGGAAGCCCACTTTTTTAGCATGAAATGAAAACAACTTGCCTGTTCAGTGCTCCAGATGGATAGACTATTTTTATTAAATGTACACTGCATAAGTAAACACTTCTTATGCCTGCTAACCTTAACCTTGACTCCACCCCTTTCTCTATCTAACCATCATCCTGAACTTACCTCAGGAAAACCCTTTCCACAACACTGTCACTACACAAGACAGTTTCAGACACATACCACAAGTAGCAACACACACGCATAACAGTAATGATTTCTAAGAGGCTTCTTTTATCTGCTCTGTTATATCAAATACCAAACTCAGAATATACCATGTTACGTACCGAGATCATTTAACATTGAAGGTAAGATGTTTCTCCTCTCTCCCACTTCTGTGTTATCTCAGAGTTAGTTTAATTAGAAATGTGGTACTATAGGGGTGCACCTACTGCAAAAAGTCAAGACTGCAGCTTGTTTTTTTTTTTAAATTTTTGTGATGGACATGAATTTAATGGTTTGAGTCTAATATAATGATCATCACCAGCTGCTTCAATAGTATTCTTATACAGACAGCATATGCATATGTGTGTATGTATGCATATATGTAAATCTATATTTATATCTATATCCATATCTATATATGGGTGTATGTCATTTTATCAAAAGTACAGAATATCTAAGCACAACTGATCAAACACACAACTGGTCTAAACCCGCATCATCTAACCCAGCATAACACACACAAACAAAAAATAAATAAAAATAAAAAAAAAACTAAAAAGAAAAAAAAATGATTCTTGGAAGGGGAACAAGACCCCTGCATCCCCATATGGGAGAAGAAGCTTCCCCATCCTCCCAACTTATATATAACAACTCCATGACCACAATACAATGGAAGAAAAGGAAAAAAACACTGGAAGTATGCCACCAGCATGCATAATCCAGTACACCCTTTCCCCACTGTTGTGCAACCTCAGAGTTGGTATTTATAATTAGCAGGTAGAAGTGGGGGGTGCAGGGGGTCTTGCCTCCTGCAAAAACAATGTTTTTTGATGTGTTTAGATGCTGTTAATATTTTGTGTTTAGATATTTTTATGTCAGTTGCTATCAGTATTATGCTGTTTTGATTATTTTAAGTAGACCCATTTAATATATATATATATATATATATCTATATATATATATATATATATATATATATATATATATATATATATGTATATATATATATATATATATATATGTATATATATATATATATATATATATATATATATGTAGGATCTCTACTAAATCCTGAATACTTACAATACTGAAGACTGGAATCCCGAGACCAGATACCCGAAAGATGAGAAGACCGAAAGACCAGAAGCGCAAAATTTAAAATACTGAACACTACACTAAACATACACCACACACATACACATACACACACCTTCACCCAAAACACAAACACACAAACCTATACTACATAAAAGCAGGGGGGAAAGCCCCCATGCACACTCCATGTGAGGGGCTGCACCCCCCACACTGCCTCACTTAAATATTCAAACTCCAAGTCACACTATACAGACAAACACATGAAAATACCACCACACACCTACATTCCCTGCACACACACACATCACAGTCACAACACACACTAACACACACACTAAAGCCCCTAATCAGCACAACCAAACATAGATACTTACCTAACCTCCTGACATCTCCGTACTTCGCAATTTTGAAATTCGCGCTTCTGGTCTTCCAGTCTTCTTGTCTTTCGGGTATCTCGTCTCGGAATTCCAGTCTTCGGTATTGTAAGTATTCAGGATTTCGTAGTGATCCTATATATATATATATATATATATATATATATATATATATATATATATATATACACACACACACACACACACATATAGGTTCATAGGTTGTTACTAGGCTAATGACCGCTGGGGCCCTTACAAGCCTAGCCAACCACCCCAAAATATTTGGGCCTCAAATATCATATGAGGGCATGTTAATAGGCAGGGGTAGCTAGGGACTTGTAGGGGGAGTTAGGAAAATACTTTTCTTATTGATAGCCTCTGACTATAAGGGACATGCTGGCTAGATGGGGGGGGGGGGTACATTTACAATTTCCCATCCAGTTGTCAAGTTTGTTTTGAATAGTGTCAGGGATGAACTCTGTCTTACATGGATGGGAAGCCTATTCCATAATGTAGAGACACTTTGGGGCACATATCTGTATCTCCAGCACATTCTGTTGTTGCCATGAGTGAAGGTCAGACCCCTGGGTCTAGTGCTTCTTGTTCTGTCTGTTTTGTACCTGTGCAACAGATCCATCAGGGTTGACTCTGAGAAAACCCTGTAAGCCAGGAAAAGATCATCTCTCAGCAGCCTGTAGGAAGCTGAATACAGACAGACAGCCTTTAGGCAATCAATATAGGACAGGGTATTCATGCCCTGAATTCTCCTGGTGAGAAATCTTTGTGGGCCTTCAAACTGTTGCAAGTGCTCAGTTACATACATGTCAAAGGGGGCATTATATTCAATGATAAGCCTGATAAGGGCTGAGTAGGGTGGTACTATAACTTTCTTGGACCTGGATGCCATACCCTCACCTATAAATTGGGAGACATAGAATGATTTTCTTATTATCTTAGCTACATGTTTGTCAAAGTCCAGACTGCTGTCTACATATGTTCTCAGATCCCTTACTACTGGGATGACTTTCATGGGCATTATATCACTGGAGTAATTTACTTGCATTGACAGTTTTCTAAAAGGAATTATAATGCATTTTTAGTCATTGGACTTTAGGCCATGGCTTTCTCACCAGCCATGTCCTTGTGTTAAACCAACTTGCAAGATGTTTGTGCCCTGGGGGGAATCTATAATATCAACCAGTTTACAGCCATATGTGAAACTGGTTATCCAGAGGCCTTTAACATTAACCCTGAGTTTCGAGAAACAGATGCCAGACAGGAGCGAGCCCAGCATGGACCCCTAGGGTACTCCACTAGTGACTAGTCTCTTGGTGGAGATGATCTCACCAAATCTGACTTCTTAGTCTGTGAGCCAGCCAGCAACCCAGGGAGTTATGTAAGAGTTTATGCCTATCTCAATGAACTTGTCAACAATGCTTGAGATGGGTATTGTATCAAATGCATTAGCCAGGTCAAGATACACATTATGCACTATTTAAAGAAGTTTACCAGGTTAAGTAGGCATGGCCTTCCTTATCAAAGCTAAACTGGGAAGGCACCAATATCTGTAGGTTGCAGTGTGTTTCTTTATGATTTCCATGGTAATTCAGTCCATTGATTTGCATATTAGGTTTGTTAGACTGATAGTTCTGTAGTTGATGGTCTGCCCTTGTGGAGGGGAATGTCTGCTGCAGTCCTCCACTCACTTGGAATATAGCCTGTTTCAAGGCTATAGTTGAAGAGTGAATAAAGTGGTCCTGATAGGTCATATTTTAGGCTATTCAGGAGGCAACCTAGGATGTTGTCGGGACCCACAAAGGCAGTGTTTTTAGCTTAATGAGTGTTGCCAGCACTTGGTCCTTGCTGATAGCTGGAGGAACTATGTTGGAGGGGATTTTCCCTTGTGGAGCTGGGGGAGTGGGGGAGTGAGAGTGAAGTTTGAGCTGAATTTATCAACCAGTAGTTTTGCTATGTCACTTTGATTTGTGTGGGTGGTACTAGTCACCATGTACATACATATGCTTATGCATACATACAAACACACACACACACACACACACACACACACACACACACACACACACACACACACGCACACAGAACACACATCTATATGTGTTGGTGTATGTATACATATGTGTGTGTGTGTGTGTGTGTGTGTGTGTGTGTGTGTGTGTGTGTGTGTGTGTGTGTGTGAGTGTGCGTGTTTGTGTATGTGTGTGTGTGTGTGTGTGTGTGTGTGTGTGTGTGTGTGTGTATGTGTGTGCGCGCACGTGTGTGTGTGCATGTATACACATACACTCACACACACACATGCTAATGATTGGCAGTAGATTTTGATGAATGTCGAGGTGCCAGCTCGACATTCAACCTTCAACAAAGGGACGCCCATTTACTCATGTCTTTCGAACGCCCACCCAACCATGGGGAGGACATGCAGACTCCACACAGAAGGCACTCCCCGCACTCTAGCCGAGACTCAAACGGGAAAACCTCTTGCTGTGAGGCAACAATGCTACCGCTGCACCACCGCGGAAGTGTTTCTGTATATCCCTGTTGCTATTCCTGACTTTTAATGGAGAATTCTAAATTGTGTGTAGCATCTTAGTAGTTACTTGTGTTTCTGTAGCATACCGCTGTTGTTATTCCTGACCTTCAGTGGAGAATGCTAAATTGTGTGTAGCATCTCAGTAGTTACTGCTTTTTCTTCAAAACCTTTATAACAATACTTAATATTGTAGTGTATGTTATAATAGCTTGGTGTCAACTGCAGTTACCTTTTGTTTATTTATTTTTTTTTTTGTTTTGTTTCTCTGCTTTCCTTGCATTTTGTGTTGTTCATAGAATTGTGCTGTTTCTTACAAAGTATGCTGCTCCTCCCCTGCATCCTCTTTCTTAGTTACTTGGCAATCAGAGTGTTTTAAAACTTCAGACCTAATATTTAACCTCCTTTTCCTTTTTATTTCCAGTCCCTTCAGCAAAAGTTTTATTCTGTGTCCTGGCCAACCTCCAATAAACCAAAGGCTGTCTGGTTGCCCTGCACTGTGAGACCCTGCTAAAGTGCTTTCAGCTAAACTAGTGTATGTCAGAGTTGTATTTAATCTGTTCTCTCAAATGAAGTCATTTTGCTATAGCCTTTTACTATAAGTGTGCACACTACTGCCCCCCCCCCCACACACACACACTTTTTTCTCTTCCTATTGTACTCCTAGGTCAATTACTTAAAACTGCTTTCTTTCTCTTGCAAAAGGTTTACCTATGTACCTGCAACCCATACTTGTATTGTTTTTTCCTTATAGAAGTGGTGGTCCTTTTCATCACACTGTACTAGATTAGTTGCACAACATTTCTAGTTATTAGGAAGATACTGCAATACACTGACCTGGAATTGACTGAGCTTGGTTTTCCTGATTATTTTCTTGGAAGCTGGCCTGGTCCAGTTTTTCTGGCTCATCCTGCTCCATTCGCCCTCCCTGTACTTAGGTTCATGCCGCTACCCTACCGTACCACCATTCCAACCCATCCCTGACATAATTTCCTTTATAGCTAAACCTGCTTTGCCCCACCTCCGCACTTGCCAATAGATATCCCTCTCCTCTACTCATACCCCACATCACCATTAATTGTAACACTGTCTCCCCACTGCTCCTGAGCCTTACTTACTTTTAACTCTTTCAGTCACTCACTTTAGAAAATTGCTTCAGTTAATTCCTGATTTCTTCTACTAACATTAAATAATATATAATTAATAATAAACTATAGATGACCATTAAAAATTTGACCTACATATCTTAAACTGTATTTAAAAGTCCAATCAAAAACTAGGTCTTCTATAGTGCAACAACAAATATATACCTAACAAATCTAGACCTATACTGGCTCAAACATTTATTCTACCATCCCTGCTGTATACTGCTCCCATACTTACTAACCTCAAAAATAATCTCTTAACCAAACTAGAAACAACCTATAACAAGATAGCAAGAGTTGCAGCCAGTAATAGCTACAAATCCCATCACTGCATATCCCTGAAAAGCTTAAGATGGCCTGAGCTCCCCCACATGCTTCAAATATCACAAGTACAAACTGCACACATTATCCTAAATAGCTCCAACTACTGCCCTGCCCTTACATCCATAATTACCCCCTACACACCCAATTGTGACCTCAGAAGCAGACAAAAAAACTTTCTGCAGGTGACCAAGCCAAGCATAAATATTGGAAAAATACTTTACAGTCATTCAATTTCATACTCATGGAACAAACTTCCATTGCCCCTTTGCTTCACTACCAAAAGTGGGAAATTTAAAAAGCAACTATACATTCATTTCCAACATGTATGGATATGTACTTGTCAGGAAATTACCTAATTATTTTTTCTTCTTTCAGTTAGCATATCTGCCTGGTATCTACCTAAACTGTCTACATATATTACTCTCTCAGCAGTTAGAACCTATGCTATTAAATGCATCTTTGTTGTACTATGTCATATTCTGATTTTTTTTTTATTTTAGACATTGCTACATTCCTTGTAAATAACTTAATGCTAACCAAATTTCTCAAACATATTGTTACTGCATTCTCAAAATACTGTATTTTTACCTTGCATATATTCATATTGTATATTTCTCTCTGTTTTTGTACTGTTAAGAATCTTACAACTTGAATTGTTAGTTTTTTCTTATTTTAATTAATTTCCTGGAGCTTTTCTCCTCAGGTCTCATCTGAAAAAGGCCTCTTTGGGCCCAGTCAGACTAACCCGGTTAACAAATATAAAAATAAAAATAAATAAAGATAGACTGATAGACAGATAGATGGATATATAGTGACATTCTGATATGTAGATATTGTAGCACAGTGGCTATTTCACATATAAATAAAGTATAACAAATACTTTGCTAAGAATGCTAATTATGTAACCATTTTCTTGTTCACTTCAAAAACTTCAAGAAGGAGTACAACAACTGTTATCTGAAAAAATATAGATATAACCAACAACTCAGTTATCTTTACCTTGGAATTTTCAATGCAGTCTTTAAAGTTCTTATCTTTCATCTAAAATCTAACACTTAGTACTACAACTATCCCTTCCAACTTCAAACATACCCTGATTGCTCCACTACTGGAAAATGCTAACCCATGTAATGCTAAATATAGTATAGACCAATTGCTAGTATCTACCCTTTAGGAAATATACTAGAAAAACTGTTTTGCAATCAAATTTTAGAATACATTCTGAACTATGACTTTCTGTTAGATAGAATACATAACACAGACTGCTATCTTCACTGTAACCTCACACATACATGGGAAGGGGACTGCTAACTGGTACTAGTTTTCTAGACCTAATTTGTGCATTTAAAACAGTTAACCATAATCTACTACTTAATCTGGAAGATCTGGGATTTTCACATAAAATAATCTTATAGTTTAACTCACTAGCACATAGCCTGAGTAGAATTTCACGTCTTGACACCTGCAAATTTCCTAGCAGTATATTATATGTATTTCAAAAACTATACAAGTTACAAAAAAGTTTAAAAAAATTCTTCATCACATGCTCCACATCTTCACAATGGTGATTTTATATTGAAGAGATAATTAGATCATACATACGTTTTATGCAGGCGACTATTAACATCTTGCTAACCATACCAGAGAGAGCTCAATTATCAGTTTGACCTTTGGTCAAGCAGATGTCATTACCAACTTGCTACAAAACAGTTTAGAGATTTTTGCAGAGTTATGTTTTGTATGCATATTTATATATTTACTGGACAAAGAAATGTAAATGTCCGAAAAGCAGTACTGATTAAACAGCAACTATTAGTGCAAAGTTTTTCCATTGTTTTGTATGCTTGATTTATTACCATGTGATACCACATAGCCACCTTCTGGTTCAAGTTTTTAATGTAATTATTAACAAATGTTATTAATATATATATATATATATATATATATATATATATATATATATATATATTAATAATGCTTGTCGAAATTAACTCAAATTTTCTCTGGTACTAAGTATCCCAGTTGTCTAAATACCTATTCCTGACCTCTGTGCTGAGTGGGTACGTGAAGTGCTGTTGGACAATGATTGAAATATTTATAGAACTATGCTATGGATGCACATATGCATTTTTATTTTTAAACAAGTGCAAATATCTGCATCTGCATATTGGTGGTAGACACATAGCAGGCATCAGTGACAATTTTTGCAGCATTATACAAGCTTTCATTTGATACCACATGTGATGATGTGAGGTAGTGCCAGCTATGGCAGGAGAAGTAGGGCAGTGGATGTGTAACATATGTCAGCTAGCTGGAGTTTTGCAAAGAATTATATGTTATTTGTATATCAAACTGATTTGTATAGGTGCTTCTGTTGAAAATGTACCAACAGTGGGTCATGCTGGACAGAAAAGAAATACACCTGTATGTCAGACTGTATTATAACTGTTGAAATGAGTATATTGTAACAGAGGACACTGGAAGAGAAGAGGTTAATCTCAGTCCAGCTAACTTTGAAAAATAGTCTGAAATTAAATTACCTGGTTTAGGCCATAAAGATTATATCTTACAGTTCTGATTGCAGTCAGAGAGAAAATATCTATGGAAATCAGAACTGGAAGTCCTACTGTATTGCCCTTAGGGGTGAATTAATTGCTACCTTGGAAGAGTGGAAGTTTCTGAAATGGTTTTATAGCTTCTAGATGCTATAACACATCTTTGCAAAGCTGTATGTGTGTGTATTATTACACATGTGTGCTAGATTCCGATTCAGTTTCTAGTAAAGGGGATAGTGTGGGAACCAGAAGTCAGATGATCAGATGTATGTAATGTCACTCTGTAATCCAGCACTGAAATGATGTTTTAATACTAAAAGGGACAGAAGTCTCAGGGCAGTCTGTTTGTGAAACCTGACAAAGAAAGACCACTCATCCACTTCATATTGTCTTGCTATAGTAAGTGAACTAGGGGACAGTAATTCTTTAGATCATTCGGGAAAATATAGTGACATCAGTTAAGTATTGTTTTTCCTGTATCTGTGCGAATCTTTCCATTGGTGTTATTTTTAATATTTTCTTTGACTGAAATTCTGGTGTTTATTGTAAATAGATATTTAGTATTTTCATATTCTTTTATTATTTATTATTAAATATATTTAAACTTTTCATTGTGGCTGGTCTTTCAGAGAATATTTTAACCTTTGAGAGTAGTTATATTTTTGGTGACACTGCGGCCGCTCCTGAAAGCCTTGCTGCATTGGTCAAACACTACCATTTGTATTAGTATTAATTTTACTAAGTATAATTGAGTACCCTTGTAAGAGTTCCAGTGTAGCTGGCTTTGGAGTGCTCTGCTGGCAGTATCTATCTTATAGTCTGTGCCAGCCTTTCCCAGTGTGTGTGTGTGTGTGTGTGTGTGTGTGTGTGTGTGTGTGTGTGTATGCATGTGTGTGTTTGTGTACATGTGTGTCTGTGAAAATCAAATCTCATAGAGTGTGTGTGTGTCAGCTATTCCTGACTTTTAATGGAGAATTCTAAATTGTGTGTAGCATCTTAGTAGTTACTTGTGTTTCTGTAGCATACCACTGTTGTTATTCCTGACCTTCAGTGGAGAATGCTAAATTGTCTGTAGCATCTTAGTAGTTACTGTTGCATCAGTGGGGAGTCTTATTTGGGGCCTGGAGAGAGAGAGAGAGAGAGAGAGAGAGAAGAAAACCCAGCCCCAGGACTGAGTGTGCTCCTTGTGTGCTCTCTAGCAAAATTGTGCTTGGTGAAGAGAGCTGCATCTTGAAATACTGTGTATATCTATTTTTGTTCCAAGTGAATGTCCCTCGCTGGTGTCACTGGTGAAAATTGAGGCTTCTTGATTTCTGGCCCAGAGGAGGGATGTCACACCAATAACAACCAAGTATATTCTGTGTTATGTTACTAACAGAAATACTAATATAACATATTCATCATTTGGCATAAAAAAAAATAAATCTCATATTGTCACTTGATGACCACTGTATTTGGGTCATCAGGCACTGTGGAATGAGCTCTCCTGAGAAATACTGTTCTACTTTGCTAACATGTCAACTCTTCCTGAGATGGTAACTTGAAATATGCAAATATGTATATCATATTTATTGTTAAACAAGTATACATATCTACAAGGAAGTGGTAATTAGATGACAGGTTACAGTGGGAAGCTTCCCAACATTGTGTAACATTTCACTTGATACTGTGAAGTACCATACAAATTATCTCCAAGCTAAGTCATTATCAGAGATATTAATATAGCAAATATTCATTACTGGAAACAAAAAAACATTATTCACTTAATGAGCACTACATTTCTCAGCAGCTACACCTCATTTTTGTGCTGATTGGAACTGCAAAATCTTATTCTATAATGTTTCCAAGTATATACACTGCTTAAAATATTTATTTGGGTATGATATTTATATAAATACAATAATTATGTATATTTTACTACTAAATAAGTATAAATAACTGGAAAATTATGCTGCTTAAACACCAGCCATCATTGAAAAGTTCTGAGTATTATGGGTGCTTTATTTAATGCCAAGATATTGCACAAAAACACCTCCATGTTTAAGTTATGAAAAATATTAATATGGCAAACTTTCATTATTTTAAATGAGAACAAATCACAATATTTCAATTACTGATCACTCTGTTTATTTAATGCCTTTCCTGACCTGTGTGCTGATGTAACCTGTGAAACAATGTTTCCCATTGATTCTAAATGGGCATTATCTAAGAAGTGAGTGGACTTATTCTGACACTTAATAACATTACACAAGAAAAGGCGTCTACATGCTCTCCAGGAAACTAGTCAAAAAGGATCCACAGCAATAACTTGTAACCTCAAAATGTACCTCCTACCTCATTAATATTCAGCACCATTTTCTTTTTCATCTCCAAGGTATTTTTTTCACTAAGCAATTTAGTTATTTCTTCTTCTGGGTTCTTTAGCTCCTTTTACTTTTGTTTTGTCATTGGTTAAGAGTTGCTGGCCCACAATTCCAGGATCCACTATCTGTTTGAAGTTGCATGCCCTTCCTGTGTCTATGTAGCTTTTCTCCTAGTACTTTATCATCCCTAGCTCCCAAAAGCATGTTGGTTGAGTGGCTACTCAGAAATGCCCTGTACATTCTACATTTACTCTTGCCTTGTGGTCTGGGTCATGATGTCCATAATGACAAGTTAATTTACATGCTTAACAAATTAATAAAATAAATTAAAAGTGTTTCACTATTCAGTTATTGTAGTTGTTGATATGCCCTTGATGTCTAATATAAAAGTCTGCCATTGTAACAAGGGCAGCAATTCCCCAGCAGTTTAGTCTGAAGGAAACTAGCTGCTTCAAATCCTCAATTGCTGAACCTTGTGAAATAGAGAAGGTCAAGTAAGAAGTTCAATGCTTCCCTAACTAAGAGCAACACAATCTCCATGATTTCATATTTAAGGTTATCTGGTGCAGTGTTACCATAGCTACTTGCATATTACTAAGAAAGCTTAACAATTTAGATTATTTAATTTGGAGTTTCTATACCCTGATGTTAAGGAATATAATCATAAAACCCTTGTTTACCTTTCGTCCTCTCAACTTCTCCAGCCTTTCATTTGTCTGTTACTGACCGAAACAAACACAATGGTCTGCTTCAAAAAAATGTGATTGTTTTCCACACTAAAATAGATGATACTATTCACTGTTTAATAGCCACTGAAACAACACAAAATGGTTGCGTAAAAACACAAGATGAAGATGGGGTGAAAGGTGCAAGCTTGTGTATACGACAGAGGCACAACTTAACACATTGGAAAAGTACAAAGCAGGGATTATGGAAGAAGAAGGGGAACAAGAAGGATGCTGTTAAAATATGTACAGAAACAAAAGACAAAGTAAGAATTATTGTTTTGTCTTACTTTCTTTAAAAAACAAACAAGACAAAGCTGGCTGAAAATGCAGATGTAGTCATTATGTTAAACTGGAATATCTGCACTGTTTAGAAATAACAGAAGATCTACTAGAACAGAAAAATGCGATATAAAACCGTAAACCAATAGACACACACCCATGCCTCACAACTCTGTACTCTACAGAAAACTATTTACAGTTTCTTCTGACAAAAAGTTAAGAAGTGTATTCCTGAGAGTGCCTATTCCTCCATAATAGATGCAGGGCTAAAAAAGATGCATGTTTTAATGTTCTGTGCTCCAGAAAATGGCCACATCATCCTCTATTGAAGTGACCAGGAATTAACAGAATGAGGGAAAGGTATTTGTTGCCCTAAAAATGAAGGCCAAAAAGGAATATCCCAGGCATCTCCCTTATAAAAATGTTAAACAAAAAAAACATTAAATGTTCACAGCTCTGGGAAGATACATGCAGTACCATCACAGAGTAAGAATCCCATTAAATTATTTTTAACTTCCTTAATTAAATTCATAAGTATGTGCATATGCATTTGATTATATATGTACCTAGTTTGTTTCCTATATTTGCTCTCTTTTTATAGACATAGCTGCAACTCTTAAAATTGTCTGAAGGAAGACTACATGAATGTATCTATGCACACATGGATTTAGTGCTGGTTTCATTTAGTGCTACACAGGTGTCTTAATGCACCTCACTATATATATATATATATATATATATATATATATATATATATATATATATATATATATATATATCTATATACATATATATATATATATATATATATATATATATATATATATATATATATGTATGTATATTGCCTATGGTATATTTTTGCGAAGAAGGTTTTCAGTCAAATGGTTACAACTATTTGGGTTTCAGTCAAATGAACATTCAATCAAATTACATAGACCCAGTTATAGCTAACTTTCTATCTATCTATCTATCTATCTATCTATCTATCTATCTATCTATCTATCTATCTTTTTCTCTTATCTCTATGTCTGCTCATTAGTGGGGAAAAGGACAATGTTAATGAATAATTTAGAAGGTATTTAGAGATATTGAGTAATAGAAATGGGATTTGCCCGACTGTCCATTTTTCAGTTAGCATGGTCCATGAAAGGACAAGGTGAAGAGGCAGGGGTGGAAGCCGTAGTAGCAGTACCACAGCCAAGGCAGATGTGGGTATAAAAGACAGCCAATCTAGAAAAATGCAAACACCTCTGGTAAATTATCAGTGTTTACTCCACAACTATAGACAATCACACAGACAAGACAACATAGAATTTATAATTTATTTATTCTATTTACTGGGTAAGTCCAATCAGACTAGTGGCCCCTTTTCTGGGGAGATCCAAGATGACATTTATACTACTAGGGGTATCAGGAAACTTCCATAACTCTTTTCAGTACTTCCAGTGTAGATAGTGGCTGTAGATGATTGTCACTGTTGATGTGATACCCCAAACCCATAGGTGAAATGGGAAAAAGGGGTTGTGGCTGGCTGGCTGGCTGTGACTGACAGGCCAGAGGGTAGTTGCATTACAGCACAGGAAAGAATGAAGTGTACTGAAGACATTACTGCTGAAGATGTGGTTGAAATTATTGAACTTGCTTAAGTTGTTGGTAGAAAAAGCTGCATCTTAGAGTAAAATAGTTAATCAGTGTGCTGCAGAAGGAAGAAACGCCTTCCTTTCTGAGACAGAGGATATAAGCCAGGGTTCAAGCTTTGGTTCAGTTTACACTACACTTACTCCATCTGCAGATACAGAGCCTGCGGCTTCTGAGAATAGTATTTTTCTAAGAACATATTCACAAGTTGTTAAATCTGCTTCTGTTACTGACTCTTCTGTTATGTAACTTGCAGGGAAACTGCCTATGGTGTGAATATCTTCTAAAAACAATGATGTAATTAACAGGTATGCAGTATGGGACACTATAGTTTCTTCCCCTCGATTTACTACTACAGAATTTCAGGCCTTGACACCTGTTGGTAAAGATGTATTTTGTGATGTGACTTTTGAATCATTTATATTTGCTGAAGATATTTTGGCAAATGTGACTTAAAGAAGCTTTGTACTCCCTAGGCAGAGTATGACACTGTGGGTTTAAATTTACAGCCATCAAGCTGCATTATTGTGTAAGTTAGGACTACTGATGTGGAGACGTCTCCAATTCAGTTTCACTTTTCAATATTATGCCATTCTGTCTTAGACATAAAGAATGTGTATAATGACAGGAACATATGGACAGGTGCTTGGGGAAATGTGGGCAATACTGAAAATGTCTGCAATGCCATTTTGCTCATTCATAATGTGCTTATTGTCTGTGGCTACAGAGTCGTCTTGTATTATAAGGGACAACCAAAGACTTGCTTTCATTGTGGCTGTTATGAACATTTAAAACATACTTATCCTAAGAGAAAATGTGCTCATTGTGGGGGAGGCTGGACGTATTATTCATAACTGTGAAACATTCTGTAGATTGTGCCAAGAGTACTGAGCATTTTTGATTTGACTGCCTTCAAATTAAATTGCTAGAAGAGCAACAGTCTTTACCTGCTAGTACTATGTTTCCAGTAAGTGCTCCAGAAATATCAGAGGTTAAGTAAGATATGCATAATATTGTGAGTGAAGAGAGTGATACAGGTGAATAAATCATGCACAGTACTAATCCTACAGATGATGAAGGTGATAAAAATGAGCTTAGTGACAACACTACTGATGCTTCTAACACTATTCGTAAAAGAGTTATTAAAGAAAACTGATGAAGGGTAACAAGCAGTCTACAAAAAAGGGGTCAAGATAACTTAACTATGTTTTCATAATGTTAACATTATTATTAATGAAGGAGGTGTTTTTTCATACCAGAAAGTTGTAAGACTATTCATGTGGATATTTGCTGTCTTTTAGATGTCTGTCTATTGTCTCCTAGCCAGTAGCTCCAGGCACAGGTATTCCTTTGACCAAGATTTATGCAGTAGTATTTACATATTATGTAAAAATAGTTTATTAGATTGAACTATTGCTATTTCTGGTAGATTTCATATATGTGATTTCACAGGTCCTTTTGGCCTCATCTATTTTATTGATATAAATGTAGCTACTAACTTGAAACATTAATAGCTGTTTCACATGTTAAAGCCATATGTTTCTTTCTCTAAGGATATTGTTTTATTGGGTGATTTAAACTGCCATATTAGAAAACCATGAGAAAAGATTAACAAGGACATTACAACCTTCACAGATGTCCTTTTATGTGGTCAGTTAACACTGAACCCTAGTTTAGGGCCTACTTATGCTAGAGGGGCACTGTGCATAAAAATAGACTATTTTGCATATTCCTCTGCATTCATTTTCCAAGATTTCCAAAAATACTTTTTTTCAATATCAGACCCTATAGCTTTGATATTTTCCTTATCTAATAATAAAGCATATATGAATGCAGGTAAAGGAGTTAAAAAGCTTACTGAATGTTTGTTAGACACAGCTTTATGGAAATTGGAAACTGTAAGTCTCTGGCATCAGCAGTGTACACTAATTAACAACTGCACCACTTGGACTGAATGGTGGCTTATTCACAAAAGTAAATATAATTATCACCGCGGTGGTGCAGCGGTAGCGTTATCACCTCACAGCAAGTGGTCCTACCGTTCGATTCTCGGCTGAAGCGCCTTCTGTTTGAGTCTGCATGTCTTCCCAGTGGTCGAGTGGCATTCGAAAGACACGTGTGAATGGGCATGCCTTCGTTGAAGGTTGGGTGTCGAGCTGGCACCTCGGCACCATAAAAATTTGCTGCCAGTCATTAGCGGACTGGAGGTCCGCTGTGGCGACCCCTAACCGGGAAAAGCCGAAAGAAGAAGAAAGAAGATTGTCTTATCTCATTATATCTGAGTGATGCCTCCAGGTGCATCTGCAGTTAACTCTGATTGACACCTGTAGGCTTTAAATATTGCTTGTTCATATTTGTACCAATAATTCCAAAACTATGTTATGTACAAGATTTTAAAAGATTTCATCTTAAAGCCTGCACAATAACAAATTCAACTGCATTAATATTTGACCTCTGTTTAGTGCAGGCAAATAGATATTAATTGTTGTTTTTATGATATAATTTATATAGATACAATTTTCCATTTTACTAAATATCTCAACAACCATGTAAGACAGACAGAACTACTTAATCTCATATGAATGCTCTCAGCTAGGTGAATAAAATACTGCTGGCAGTAAATGTGTAACTTTGGTTGCTGAGATATTATAAGTTGTTTACAAAATATTAAAAATGTAATACTGTAACTTATAAAAGATGGTTTAAGACCTAGAACCTAAAGAATATTATTACTATAAAAACAGCTTATGCTGAAGAGTTTGCCATTTATACTTCTTTCATAACCACTATGGTTCCAGAGATATGAACATTTGTTTGAAATGTGAGGACATTATTTGATTCTGTGAAAAGGCTTAGGCTCTGTCCATTGGAAGTTACAGTGCAAACTTCCTGAGCTCCATTGGAGTGAATGAGTTATGAAAAATATATGTGGACAGAAAGGAAAAGGGAATATGCTAAGGTAGCTAAAGATTATGCAAATTCCTTGCACTTTAATAACTCTTCTGCTATTAATTCTTTAGAAATGCATCTGAAGACCATCAAAGAAGACAGAGTTAAAGATTCACTAAGTAAAGAACAGTATGTTGTGAGGGAAACAAAAGCAGTGGTATCCCCTTTTTGAGTGAAAGTATTAAGAAAGAGACTTGTCTAATGGATTGCCTACAATGTCTTGATGGTACATATATTCAGATGCAGAAAGATATTCTTTCTTTTGTAGAACAGTACATAGCCAAAATGTATGAAGAATATCCATCCTTGAAGAGAGTATGATCCATTCCAACCTTATCTAACTTTGATAACACTATCATAATCAAACCTATAGTTTTTGAAGAATTAAATATTGTGTTACAGAAATTTACTGTTAACTCCACTTTTGGCTAGATGGTATGGCATTTTCGTAAGATACTTCAATGCAGTTACTTCAAAAAAAAAAAGATTTTACAAGTGCTTAACAAATGGTTAGAGTTTGGTATTAATGATACTATTTGTGAAGGTATTTTAAAATGTATTTATAAAAAAGGAGAAATTACATTATCTAATGAAGGCCACAAACACTTATAAATACAGATTACAACATTTTGTGCAAAACACTTCACAAATGTTTTACAAAAATTACTGTCAAATCGTTTCATCCAGGGGTTTTTGGAATACATGGCAGGACTACTAATTGACCACTTAATTAATAACATTACAAGAAATAATTTGTAGTATTCAGCACAATAATGGACTTTTATTATCTTGTGATGTGTCACAATAGCACATTGTAGTTTATGGGACATTCAACATGGTTACAACATCCATAGCTCAGGTATATCTGTCTTGCAAAGTATTTATAGAAATTCTTGTGTCAGACCATTAGTTAATGGACACTTGAGCCATACAATTCTAGGCTGAAGGAGTGTTAAGCAAGGGTGCCCCCTCAGTAGCCTAGTATTTTGTTTAGTTATGAATGCTGTTCTTATTGAGTGTTCTGGACAGTGTTTAAGCTCTCTAGTGAATAATATACCTGAGGTACCCTTGCTATATGTTTATTTCTTATGGTGATGATTTAAACATTATTGCTAATAATATAGGAGATTGTCATTATTTCAAGCCTTAGAGCATACCTTGAATAGTGTATGACTGTTCCTTAATGCTGGGAAATGTAAAGGTTTGAAACATCTTATATTTTTTTAACATTTTTTTTCAATCAGACAACATGCCGATAATAGATATGGTATAAGGAAATGAGACTATCTGCTTACAACTGTCGGAATGATTATTAAATATGGCCAACAATATTGATAATACTTGGAAATCATTTTCATTTTACTGCCAGAAGAAATTATATATGTTACATTCTACTATTCTTAGTAAACTTGGCTATGGTATTTAATCCATGTCCCATTCCTAAAGAAAGAGAAAAAGAACAACTGCAACACCATGTATTTTTTTTTTTTATGGTGATGTAGACAGTATCCTATAAAAGGGGTACAGTGTATTGCAACCTGACTGACGATGGATTAGGTATGTATAACCCTGCTGTATTTTTTGCTCATTGCATTTCTATTGGGTATTACAGAAAATCTCATTTAAGGATACTAATATAATTGGGAGGATACTGTGGATACAATATAATGTTGTCTGGTATTCTGCCTTAATAAAAAAAAGTAAAAGTATAGCAAATTATAATGCTAAACAATAACATTCAAAATGTCTTGAATGAAAATCTCTTTCCAGAATGTCTTACCGCATAGAAAATTGTGGTAGGAGTTCATAATGGACACGTTTTACTATATTAGACCATGGGCTACTTACACAACCACTGTTTTGTAAACAATCACAGAACGTCAGCTTAGATTTGCTAGATCAAATACAAAACTTTCTATGGAGACTGATGCTGGATAAACTAGGTGTTAAAGGTTTAATAAAATATACAAAAATTAAAGAATAGAGACTTTGTCATGTCTGTCGTTGTGAGGAAACCATAGAACATGCTCTTATTTCCTGTGAAAAGATACAATGATTTTGGAATGCAGTTATATCCAATTTTCACTGACTAAACTTCGGACTGTCTCCTTAGAAATCTTGATGTGAAGTTCATATCCTACCTTGTATAAATAAAAGTGTGGAGAATATGATAGAATTATTGTCAGTGCTGTTTGCATGCCTTGGCTCATCAGATATGATAAACTATCATAAAACAAATGTTGAAAATGCTCTTTAATAATGAGTAAATTGAAAAATAATAATGGGGAAAAGTGGGAGAATACAGTTTAAAGCAGTTGATCTGGTATCTGAACTTCTATTTTGAGGTGATCGTAGTTTTTCTATGGCTCTTTTTCTTGTATGAATATAAATAAAGTACCCCTACTATTTTTAGTAGGTGCCGTGGGATTGCCACCAACTCAGGCAGATAGCAACCACCTCAGTTTAACATGTCATCTGAAGGATAAAAATGTTATCACACACAAGTTGCACCTTGTCTGACTGGCTAAACTGTGAATCAGACATTACCATACTCACGTAAGTTATGGGTCAGCAGGACACAGTCATCATTTCTTGCACATGTAGAGGGGGAACACAGTAATAGATGACTGAAAGGCAGTAATATGTCGTAGCAGCATAGGAAACAAGTACAGCAGGCAGGTACTCTGTGATGTGGGGAGTTGGGTATAACATCTTCCCATAGTGGAGTCAAGTCGCCATGATGTCAGCATTCACTGTGCTGGCTTGTGGGTTTGAGACCTGCTGTAGTCTGTGGCAGTGAAGATGTATAACTACAGGACCATATGCCTGCATTCTGACTGGGCATCCCTTATGTTGAGCCTGATATGCACTGTTGACCAAGACCTAGATGACACCCATAGCCTGGGAAGGCAGGCTGTCAGCCTTAAGCTGTCAGAAAAGGGGCAGATCTATGTCTATACATTTGTGGACAAAACTTGTCATTCACTGTATGCATATGACAGATAAGAGATTCAGATAACTATGCCATCTTGTTATTTGTCTGTGCCCGCTCACATCGTTACATCTTTTAGGCACTATGCTGCACTTCCTGTGCCAAATGAATGCTACATATCACTTTATGGCACTGTATTTCACATTTGTAAATATTACTCAACCATACTTCTGTACTCTACTTGCTACTATCATTCTACTCCTGCTGTAAGGTAACCTGCTGCTAGTTATACAGTAATTGCTATACTTCTCTTTTTATGTGGTTCTTTTCTCTGTCTGCAACAGCTATTTAACTCATTCACTCCAATGGAGCTCAGGAAGTTTGCACTGTAACTTCCAATAGGCGGAGCCTAAGCCTTTTAACTGAATCAAATTATGTCCTCACATTTCAAACAAATGCTCATATGTCTGGAACCATAGGAATTACTAAATAAATATAAATGGTAAACCCTTCAGCATAAACTATTTTTATAGTGGTAGTTTTCTTTAGTTTCTAGGTTTTAAACTGAATTTTAAAAGTCACAGTAAACATAGTCAGAGGGATTTGGCAAACTTCCGTACAGGAATAGCTTATTCCTGCATTGAAGGGACCGTTCCCATACAGCACGGCAGCGCGCCATGCATATTTTTGAAGGCATACTGCCATGCTGTTAAGCGAACACCATTCTGTGTATGAGTGCAGGGGGTGTGTCCGAGAGCAGTGCTCTCACAATACACATGTCCCCTGCACACCAGAATTGCTATTCAGCAATTTAAAATGAGTGAGAATGCTCATAACACCCCCAACCCATCAGGGTAAGAAATCTGGTCAAAGCCATAAGGGGCAATCATCCCTACCAAGGCAAATGTGGATAGAATAACAGATGTAGCATAAGCACATAGCGCACACCTCCCAACCCGTCAGAGTAAGGAATGTGAACAAAGCCATAAGGGACAATAAGCAGAAAGTTGATAGAATAGCAGGTTCAGCATTAGCATGGATATTCTGAAGGGTACAAATAAAATAACACAACAAATATTTTTTTTATACATGCAATAAAGTTTAAGTGTAGCTGCATAGTTGTATAGCTATGCTTAGTCCAGCTTAAACAGCACAAGAAGTTAAATAGCAAGAGACAGCTAACATAAGCAGTACTGCAATAGTGTAGTGGTTAGAGCATACGCTTTGCAAGTCGCCATTCCCAGTTCTATCCCTACTATAACCAATTTGGATTATACATGTGAAAGCAGTACATAAACATTTCTTTTATAATTAGCTACTAAATAACATAGAGTTGTTAAGCAGAGTACTGCATTAGGTCCAGATGTGAGGTGTCAGTTTAATAAAGTTGTGAAACTCTCATATAAACACAAGTGCCCCATACAGTATAGTCACACATGAATAAATGTAATGAAAGCACATTGGGGGATGTCAGGGACAGTAAACAAATTTATAATATGTAATGAATGATGAATCAATCCCATACAGCAGATAGTCTATAAAATAAAAAATAAGCAATGCTAAGTATCGCACAGCTCCACTTACCAGGTGTAAGCATTGTGTAAATAGGACTGCTAAGCAAAGATTAGCCCGGCTAAGTGGATTTGCCCATTGGTAAGCAGTGCTGAACCTGCCCCTTTAAGCACTGTCAACCTTAGCTAAGCAGGTTTGCCCGTAGCTTAGCTTAGCTCAGCATTTTCAAAACTGTCCAGTCACGGCAAAGGGTGGGAAATTGGCCATATTTAAACCCTGCAGGTGGGAATACAGCTCATAACTGGTTGCAGTGTAGCAGATATTGGCAAAGGCATGTGCTTCCGGATACAGCACTGGGGCATACAGGAGTCCAAGGTCATGGTAGGACTCCTGGTAAAAAAACATGATGAGAGACTGCTGCAGGGCCAGTTCCACGGCTCCCAATATAAAGCGGAAGCCTGGGACCATCTCACCCATGATCTCACCAGTGCCACTGGTATCGCTCGGACTGGTGAGCAGGTCTGGCACCACTATGCCAACTTGAAGTGGAGGAAGAGGGAGTTCTTGGATGAGTTGGTCCAAGAATCAAGGCAGAGGGGCTTACCAAAGTCCAGCCTGTGTATGTGATGGATAGGTATGCCTAAATATTTCTCTGTTCCTTTTATAGCTACAGCTGAGCAGGCTGTGAATCAGGAAGCCCATGCCAGTCGGTTGCAAAGGCTGCATTGTGAGGCTGGTGAGTAACAATCCTGCTTGTAGTAGTCATACCAAATAAATATAAAGTAGTAGAAAGTCACCTGGCAGTATAAAAACTGTGTATGCATTGTACTGAATAAACCAGACAATATGACAATAATAGTCCCATATAGGTGATATTTAAATAAAACTGTAACTGCCTGGCAATAAAGTTCTAAATCCTGGACTGGCTGTGTTTACTCTGGTATTGTATGGCATTTAGTGTTGCATTCTCTGAATAGTAATGGTGTGTTAACCGCTGTTACGCTTCATGTGCTACATAAAAGTATGTCTAGGAATATAGTCTGTAGGATGAGAGACTTAGACAGAAAACACTGACAAATCAACAGCAGTTCCTAAATAGCTTACTCTGATGAAACAGAAAGTGCTGTATTTTTAGCACACACAGCCATGGTTCGAATCCTGGGAGTGGTAGTAATCTATATGCATATCATATCTCTCAACTGTACGGATTTTTGCAGAATATCTAGATAATTGGGTCATATTTTGGGCCTGTTCCTCTTTCTCCGTGGCAAATCACTGGGATGATCTCAGAATTGTAGTCACTAAATAATGACATACATTTAAGTTTCAGGCAGTGATGGTGCTGCGGTAGCGTTGTCGCCTCACAGTAAGACGTTGTCCTGTTCGATTCTCAGTGAGAGTGTCTTCTGTGTGGAGACATGTGAATGGGCGTACCTTCATTGAAGGTTGTGCATCAGGGCTGGCAACTCAGCACATAAAAATCTACTGCCAATCATTAGCGGACTGGAGTTCTGCTGTGGAGACCCTTAACTGCGAAAAGCCGAAAGACACAACAACAACTTCTAATCCTTCAGAAAATGTATATTAAAACAAATCCTGTTACTCTAGCAACTCTCAAAGTTTATAAGAGCAATATTAAAAATATGTCCTTATTTGTACCCCCATGTTGTCAAGCTTTATCCAGAGTTTGTACATTACGAGATTGAGAGGTATGTGCACAATTTTAACTAGGAATCTGGGAATATGTAGGTCAGGTAGTGTTAACAAACATTCCCCCTCCCCCCAGAGGTCTTTCAGATAAGAAAACTGTAACTGAATGGCAATAAAGTTTTAAATCCTGGACTAGTTCTGTTTACTCTGGTATTGTATGTCCTGACATGTAGCATTCACCAAGATCTGATATCAGAATAGTACTGTTGTGTCAAACACTGTTTCTCACACTGTGCTACATAAAAATATGTCTAGGAATGTCTGTATAAGACTGTTGTAATTACAAGGCCAGATTGCACATCCAAGAGAGACTTAAGACAAAAAACACTGAGAGCAACAGACAGTTGTTTCCAAATAGCTCACTCTGATGAAACAAAAATCGTTGTATTTTTAGCGCACACAGCCATGGTTCGAATCCTGAGAGTGGTAGTAAGTTGTATGCATAATCATACTTATCAACTGTACAGCTTTTCCCAGAATGTCCAGATATTTGGCTCATATTTTTGGCCTGTTCCTCTTTTTTTTCGTGGCAAATCACTAGGATGATCTCAGGATTGTAGTCACCAAATAATGACATACATTTCAGTGTCAGACTTCAAATCCTTCAGAAAATGTATATTAAAACAAATCATGTTACTCTAGCAACTGCCTAAAAGTTTATAAAAGCAATATTCACAATATGTCCCTATTTGTACCCCCATGTTGACAAGCGTTGTCCAGATGTTGTGCATTAAGAGACTGAGAGGTATGTGTATAATTTTAACTAGGAATCTGGGAATATGTGTAGAAACAGTCAGGTAGTATTTACAAACATTCCCTCCACAGGTCTACCAAGTAAGAGAAGTAGAATTTAGATATAAGACAGTTGAAGTATACACTGTGTACAAACATACCACTGCCCAAACCAAGGCCATAGGGTATTGTAATAATACCTGTAGAGTAATGATTAGTGCAATGATCATTAAAGTGGTGAGTACTGCAAGGATATACAAGTTGTTAACTGACATCCCCCCCCCACACCATATCTGCAACAATAATCTAAACACACAAATCAATGGGTATGTTTAGACCAAACCTACTGTTGGGACATATGTCCTATTGTTCAACAAATATTGAAATGTGTTTCTATTAATGTTCCATGTTGAAATACTATCATTGGTGGCCTGTTGCTATCAATGTAACCTGCATGCCGTTGTAATGGCCACTGTGGTTCCATATATGCATGTGTTCTGTTTGCTATGAAACTGTTCCAAATATGTTGTTTTTGGTTAATGGGAATATCTATGCTTGCTATTATAACTAATCCTGGATTGTGCTTACTATTACTATCCTACATATGTTCTAAAACTGTAACACCACATCATGTTTGGGAAGGCCGGTCCCAGCGGACCAACCTTTCCCACCTCATCTGGCCGTGGGACTGGGCCCCATCATGTCTGTGACCCAGCCTGGGACCTCCTCGTCCACTGGTCCTGTACCACCTTTGGGTGGAACCACCTCAGGGGATGGGCCTCACCCCCCCCCGGGAGTGGGCACTGACAGGATCCTGTCACCCAAAGCCAAGTCCAGAGTTTGGTGCGTAGCAAGTGCCAAAAAGAGTTTGGAGATCTGCTATGCCAGCTTGAGGGCTGTGTGGCACAATTAGAGAGTCAGTCTGCCCCTCCTGCTCAGCCCCCAGCACAGCCACCTTCGGGGCTGTGAAGGTGCAGTAGTGACTGCCCATTGGTGGGGACCTCAGTCCCACTGTTTCCATTTGGGGTTCATGGGCTTCCAATTTTCAAACACCCCCTCTCCATCTAAGGTGTTTACCCCACACGTGTGTCATATACCACCCCTGTATGTTGTCTTGTCTGTCTTGTCTGTCTTCCTACCCAACCTACCTCCCCAAATATGCCTACTATCCTTCCTCAGCATCCCACTGTCACCTTAAAAAAAAGGGCAATCTGTTCCCAAAACAAATTCTGCCCCATACATAGCTGTCCATTTCACACACATGTCCATTGGACACATGCAAAATGATCTATTTGGTTTCAGAACACATTATTGTTGTCCTCACCCCTCTCTCAGGGGTTTGAGTGTCCAAATATGCCTCTAAATTCAGTATATATGCACAGCTGTTGCTGTAGAAGAAATGAACACCTATGGACCTTCAAATACAAAGCACAGCTGAACCAGGAAAGTCACTGAAGCACGGAAACACTCAGGCAGATCCAGTATACCAATTTATTAAACACTTTCATTGTCAATTCGCCTCACGACTTCTTCAGAATAAAATTTGAAAAAATAACACTCCATTAAATACATACCATAATGTGTCACATGTTCCAAACTAAAAACTTCATAGGCTAATAACATAGTCAATCAAGTCCTAAACAACGTAAATACAATTATGTTAAAATAATGTAAATCTAAGGCAGGCAACAGCTATAAATCCTCTGTTATGTGATATTTTTTCACTTTGAGTTAGTTATAAATAATGTAGCTGTTCCTAAAACAATTTTTAACAGCAAGCTTTAAATATGAAATTCAGACTTAAGTTTTAAAAAGCTGGAAATGGATATCGTGTCTTTCAAGACAGGTTTATGTGTGGCATCACATCTGAGCTGCCATAGCAGCTCCTTGTCTTCAAGAAATAAATCAGTCGGCCCTCCCCTACCATCTTTGTGTACTTGTTCTAGAACAGAAAACCTAAAGTGGTGTTGTGGGAACTCAATAATATGTTTGGCCAGGGCATTATTTAAATTGCCCTTCCTAATAGCATATAGATGCTGATATATATGTTTATTCAAACTGTTTATCATTTTCCCAATATAAAATTGGTCACGTCTGACAGATGGCTATATATACTAAGCATTTACTTTTTTGTTGTGTCTTTCGGCTTTTCCCAGTTAGGGGTCGCCACAGCGGAACTCCGGTCCGCTAATGATTGGCAGTTGATTTTTACGTGCTGACTTGCCAGCCCTAACGCACAACCTTCAACGAAGGTACGCCCATTCACACATATCTCCACACAGAAGATGCTCTAGCTGAGAGTCGAACCGGTCAGCATCTTACTGTGACGGGACAACGCTACCGCAGCACCACCACCACAGGTTTTAAGCATCTACTGAAGCAGTTAAATCTATGTTTTAAGTATACATTGCCATATCCCCTTATGTAAATATTATTGTCTTCAATAATAAGCAGGCACTGTGGACAACGTCCACACCTATTCATTTGTCCTTTTACCTCATGTGGTCTATTCCTTTCCAACAAGTTCTTGATACAAGAAACTCTTTTGTATACTGTGAAGACTGGTAGAGAAGTGTGAATGCTGCCAGCCTAGACAAGTAGAATTTGATACATAATTCTGGTGTAAATACAAATGTAAAATACAGGCTTGTTTCTTAAATGAAAGAAAAATACTGTAAAATGTTGAACTTCAAGATTGTAACAACATTGCCATCTGCTGTAAGGAAAACTAAGTCAAGCATTTCACATCTGTTCTTTGAAATTAAAATTATGTCTTGTATGTTCTTTTGATCTCCAGAGCTCAGAGTCATTATGTCTGGACTAGCACATTCTTTCTATGGTTTTAAGGTTAACATTAATGACCAGAATTTACATATGGAATGTCCTTTATTGCTTTAAGTGTAAAAAAATGTAAATAGGTTCATAGGTTCATAGGTAGGTACTAGGCTATTGGCCCTAGGGCCTATATAAGCCTAGCCAAAAGGTACCCTGGCTTTTGCCACCCAAGAAAATGATTTTCCTGTGCCACTGTCGAGCAGAGCCACAGAAGTGAGCCCTGGGGTGAATTTCCTATCTCCCATCCAATCATCAAGATTTTTCTTGAAGAGTGCTAATGAGGAGCTTTGTTTGATATAGATAGGTAGTTTGTTCCAGAGTATGGGAAGTCTCTGGGACAGGAATCTATCCCTCCAGCATGTTCTGTTTATTGTGGTGACAAGGTTTAGGTCCCTAGAACATGTAGCTCATAGGGAATGGGATTTCTTTAAGTGGAGCATGTCTAAAAGCTCTTGGTTTGACATAGCTTTGTGTATTAGGTAGAGATCACCACTGAGTAGGCGATATGCGATGGAGTAAAGCTGCAGTTTTTTGAGACGGTCTGTGTAGGGCATCTTTTTGAGGCTGGTAATCCTCTTTGTGAGGTATTTCTGTGGCCTTCCCAGTTGTTGTAGATGTCTTGTGAGGTACATACCATAAGGGGCATTGTACTCTATAATGGGTCTAATGAGTGATGAGTAGAGTGGAACAATGACCTCTTTCTTCCTGGATGAGAAACCTTTTGTGATGAGGTGTGCCACATAGAAGGATTTCCTGACTACTGTGGCGATGTGATTATCAAAGGAGAGACTATTGTCCACCTGTGTCCCAAGGTCTCTTATTACACTTTCAGTGTTAAGTAGACTACCGTCTATGTGGTAGTTCATAGGTACAGAGTTTTTACCCAAAGGGATGACAATGCACTTTTTGACATTGAGCTTGAGGCCATGGTTTTTACACCAGGCATCTGTCTCAGTGAGGCCCTTTTGCGGGAGGTCCACATCTTTTGGAGTTTTGATGATGGCTCCTAGTTTGCAGTCATCTGCAAACTTCATTATCCAAAGACCTGTGTTAGCCTGTACTTTAGAGAAGTAGATACCAAACAGGAGAGGACCCAGGACTGAACCCTGTGGTGCTCCACTTGTCACTGGTCTGAAGTTGGATTTGGAGTCTGCAACTTTCACAGTGTAGGTTCTGTCAGTGAGCCAGTTGGCAACCCATCTTGTGACATAGGGATTTATACCTAGTTTAGTGAGTTTATCTATAATTCCAGATTGGGGGATGGTGTCGAAAGCCTTGGTGAGATCTAGATAGGCTGTGTGAACCACCTTACCCTCATTTACGGCTTTGGTGACTGCTTCAAAGAAGTCTGTCAAGTTTAGGAGACATGATCTGCCTTTTACAAACCCGAACTGTGTGGGGTCCTGAGTTTGGAGATTACCAATGTCATTGTTTATAAGTTCCATGATGAAACGTTCCATAGCCTTGCAGACCAGGCTTGTTAGGCTAATGGAGTGGTAGTTTCTGGGGTCTGTGGTGGCTCCCCCTTTGTGGAGTAGGATAACCATCACTGTGAGCCATTCAGTGGGCACATAGCTTGAGGTGAGGCTATGATTGAGCATGGTACTTAGGTGGGGTGCCAGTTCATTCTGTAGTTCATGTAGAACACAGCCTGGGATGTTGTCAGGTCCCATGGATGCTGCGTTCTTGGCTTTGGATAGTGTGCTTTTTACCTGTGCAGCCATGATTACAGCAACTTTGCATTCTTCTGGTATAGAGATGGGCCCTTTAGGGGATGACAGGGAGGTAAAGTTAGCACTGAACCGATCTGCCAGGATGTTGGCAATATCAGTTGGTTCTGTATATTTAGTGCCATTGTGCTGTAACTCAGAGGAGATCTGAGTGTTGCCATTGAGATTCTTGACATAGCTATAGAATGCTTTGTGGTTGTCTTTAGAGTCAGTGGCGATTTTGTTTTCGTAACTAGCTTTGGAGGATTTTATGAGGGATCTCAGCTTCTTACTGAGGCTGACCAGAGAGTTTTTCCAGTCATGGGATTTTACTCTTTTTTGCAACAGTTTCTTTCTTCTGTTGTAGAGTTTTTTTATGGCAGGGGACCACCAGATTGGCTTTCTTTTTTTGGAGGATAGCATCTTGGTTCTGTTAGGGATTGCACGATCCATGCACTCGTGTAAGTGCTTATTTTATTATTATTATTTTATTATTTTACATTTGTTGACTGGGCTAGTCTAGCTGGATACATGTCCATTTTCAGTAGAGGCCCAGGGAGATAAGCTCCAAGCAGGTAAAAAGAGAAAATACAATACTTAAACAATACTATACATAAATTTCAATGCTTAGACCATTTTTTTTTTTAAATTGCAATACATTGGAGAAGTAAACTTATATGGGAAGGAAAATTTCAATTTAAGTAGAGTGGTATAGAGTCAATGCATAGTTTAAGATACAACAATTTTAGATACACACAAGGTCTGAAGATAATAATATTTAGGCCAAAGAAAGAGAGATGGAGGCATGAGAAGGTTATGGAAGAAAAGAATAGGAAAAAAAATACCCTGGCTAGTATATGTTTGGTTTGCATAGAAAATTGTTGTAGAGGGCACATGGTACAGGAATAAGGGTTGAAAACAAGATGAGAGAAATAAGGAGAGGAAGCAGGGTTCAGTCTGGTTTAGAGCAGGGACAAAGACAGAGAATTTTCAGATGTTCTTTGAGGTTTTTTTTTTGAAGAGAGATGTAGATGAGAGAGATGTGAGTGTTCTAGGGAGCTGGTTTCAGATTTTGCCCACAACATTAGTAAAAAGTGAGTCGCCTGCTTTGTTATTAGATTCAACATTGGAAATGAGTAACTTATTAGCTGAGCGAAGTGTTTCCAGATTTTTATAAGGGGCATTTGTGTAGGATTCAGCAGTCATACCTCTATTGTCCATCAGCATGGGTGTCGTGAAGTTTGCCACTTCTGTCTTAAGAAGCGTGAAGTTGGCTTTGGAGAACTTTTTTACTGTGGTTTCCCTAATGGGGGGTGTGGGAGGGATGTGGATGTCTAGGGTGATTAGCTTGTGGTCGGATCTGACCAACAAGGAATTGACCTCTGGTGTGGAGCACTGGTTGCTCATGTTGGTAATAACCAGGTCTAGGATATTGCTGCCCTGGTGGGGGTGTGGATAAGTTGATCCAAGGCATTGGAATTTATGAATTCCAGAAAATGTTGAGCACAAGAGTTGGTACATGAGTAGTTTTGACAGTTAATGGTGGAGTAGTTGACATCGCCCATCATTAGGGTGTTAGGTTGTACCCTAATATTTTCCAGTGTATCAAGAAAAGAGCAGTGGGAATCCTAGGGCATTGTGGGGGATCTGTAGCAAGCTACAATTTGGATTGCGGTCTTGCCCAGAGTTAGTTGCACTTGGATAATCTCGGATGCATTATGCTGAGCAACTAGCCTGGAGGTGTGGATATCCTTAATGAATATGGACACGCCTCCACCTTTAGTGTTTCGGTCCAGGTTAGGTGGCCGAAAGGTGTGGTATGAATTATAGCCTGGTAATGCAGGGGTACTCTCTAGAGCCTTGAAGCAGGTCTCTGTCACTGCACAGATGTCGATGTTCTCCATTTTAAGGAGTGCCTCGAGAGAGTGCATTTTGAGGTTTAGACTTCTAGCATTGAGTAGCAATACCCTCAGATTCTTCTTGCTTGTACCTGTTATGGTGGCGAATTTGTCATTTGAACCTTGCCTAAAAAAGACACCATAGGGGTGGCTAGAGCCTTAGCCATTATCCAGAATCCCAGGGGCGACAGGTGCAGGCCATCTCTGGCAAAGCATCGTGGTTTGTCGATCATGTCATCCCAGGCAGACAGATACTGGATCCCCTTAGAATGACATGTTTCTGTGTGGCCTGGGAACCAGGAAAGTGTCAAAATGATGTAATGTGTATACTGGGAAAACCTAAGTGTCAAATGATGTAATCTGGGAGGGCCCAGCAGAAATGTTTGTTAGTGATTTTAAAAACATTTGCTCAGAGAGAGACTGTAAGCATTTTGATCTTGGACATCTAACTCAGCACCGCTTATGCTCTATATAAGTAAGTTATTTTAGAAGTATGTTTTCTTGTAGCAATAGCTAGGAATTAGAAAAAGATTAGACTAAGTGTTTTTCTGTTATGTCAGAACTGTACTACTGAATTATTTTAAGTTTCTATATGATCACTGTACTCTTGAATAGCACTGTGGTGTAATAGTATTGTCTTGTGTTTTTAGTATTTATTATTAAATATTTTTAAACCCTTTTCAACTGTGGCTGGTTTATTTGGAGATAAATTAAGCTGTAGAGTACATTGCATGCTTATAAGTGATCCTGTAATAAGCCCTTCCAATAAGCCTTAAGACTGCTTAGTTACACTACTATTGGATAATAATATTGCACAGTAATAATTGGACACCCCTTTAATGGCCTTTGGGTAGCTGATAATTATTAGCTGGTGGTGGCAGTAATTACTACTGTATAGTCTGGGTATAGGGGCACAGCTGGAGAATCTGTGTCAGCCTTTCCCAGGAGTGTCTGTGAAGTTGTATAAATACTTATCTCAAAGTGTGTGTGTGTGTGTGTGTGTGTGTGTGTGTGTGTGTGTGTGTGTGTGTGTGTGTGTGTGTGTGTGTGTGTGAGCTGCTTGGACTGGGACACAAAGCACTGTTTGGACAGAGAGGGTACTGGAGGTTAGCTTGCCAGCTAGGCTGAGATTTGGACCCTATAGCTGTGCCAGTGGGGAGTCTTATTGGGGACCTGGAGAGTATGGGAGCAACCAGCCCCAGAATGACTGTGATCTCTGTGTGCATTTAAGGGAAATTGCACTTTACTGTGTGTATTTGTTATCCTTTCCTTATATATGAAACTCCGTCTCTGGTGTTAGTGGTGAGGATTGAGACTCCTTGATTGCTGGGCCAGGGCATGAGCATCACATCTTGGTTTGCAGTGGTTGGGATATCCGCATCACATATTAAGTAGTTGGCAAATATGAATCCTGTAGCTTATGTACAGTGATCTCTGAAAGTGTTTTGTACTCTAAAACAGCCATGCAGTGATTACTCAGAGTTCAGATCACAATTGTTGTATTTCTTTTGTTAGCTTAGTTAGTCAGGGTGAGCAGGCAGTATGTCAGCAGAGGGGTATAGAAAGCTGACAAAGAGCCAGCTGGTGGAGATGTGCCAGGCTAGGGGACTGGTGCATGGAAACCTGACTAAGGCAGACCTGATTGCAGCCTTGGTTACAGCTGCATCAGAAAACAGCATCCAGGAGGACAGTCAGACTGGCAGTGGAGACACGATGTCCTCAGAGAATGGACAGCTCAACCTTTCTGCGAAGGACAATCAGACTGGCTGTGGAGACACAATATCCTCGGAGAATGCTCAACCTTTGTGCAGTGGACTTAAAAATCCAGCTGGAGCTAAAGAGACGTGAGTTGGAGGCCAGGCGTTTGGAAATAGAAACCGAAATAAAGGAGTATCAGAGGAGGCATGAGAGGGAAATGCTGACTCTTTGCCAGAGTCATGGAGGTAATGGGGAAGGGAGTAACTGGACCCCAGAAGCACAACAGGTCAGTAAATTTCTTCTGCAATTTAAAGAGGGGGATATTTTTGATAGTTTCATTCATATGTTTGAGTGGGTATGCAAACAGTATAGTGTTGACAAAAGGCTCTGTGTACGGTTCCTGACCCCCTTACTCCATGTGAAAGCTGCAACTTTTTTGTCAAAAATGCCTGATGCTGTCTGTTTTTATTATACTGCTGTAAAAAAATGTCTTTTAGAATGTTTTAAGCTAACACCTGAAATGTATAGGAAAGAGTTTCGTGATCATAGACGAAAGGCAGATGAAAGTGTGTGTGAATATGTTGCTGAACTGAGCACTTATTTACATAGCTGGGTGAGTGTATGTCAGGTCACCACTTTTGAAGGGTTGGCAGACCTTTTGGTGATGGAAAAAGCCCTTAGCAATTTGCCTGTGCACATGAGGATCTGGTTAGCTGATAGACAATGTGCTACTTCAGATGAGTTGGGGAAGAAGGGAGACCTATACCTGGACAGCAGGGCAGCCCTGCACAGGAAGGGGGCCCCCAGTACTGCTCATGGGACTAAAGGAACCCATGGTGGGCAGCACAGACAGCCTCAACATAATCTGCCAGTAGCAGGGGAAGCCACTAGCCCAGGTACACATCCAGTATCTAGGGTTAAATTTTTTGAATGCAACTAGTGGGGCCATGTGTCATACAGGTGTCCATGGAGGCAAGGTGCGGAACCAAAGGTGAGGGAGCTAGTAAGTGGGAAAGACAAAATGCCAGTAATAGGTTGTCTTGTGACAACAAGTGTACCAAACTACCACCAGAGGCTATATCCTATTGTAGTGAATGGCAAAGAGGCCATTGCCAAGAGAGACACAGCCTCTGATATAACCATTGTAAAGCCTGCACTGGTTACAGACGACCACTACTTGCCTGGGCAGTCTACTCCAGTCAGGGCTTTAGGAGGGATCCCATTCCAAATACCTTTTGATTAGGGTTCACCTTGACTGGGAGGGTGGAAAAGGAAGCAAGTAGGTGTGTTTGAGGATATACCTGCAGATGTCCTGATAGGGAATGATTTTGATAGTGCAGTACCCTGTGCTTGTGCAGTTACACGCAGTCAGGCTTGGAGACAAACATGTGGATCTGGTAGCCTGGGGGAGACCCAGATAGACTGTATACTTGCAGCCAGGACTGGTGAGGTGGTTACTTCAGGGAGTGAGCTACGCTGTAACAGTGAGACTGAATGTGAGCCACAGCTGCTTGTGGGTACTGATATTCCCTTGGACAGGGTAACTGCAAAGGTAGAGGTGAGTAGTAGTACCCAGGCTGGCAGTGAGGCACCATTGTCAGAGGATGCCAGACTTCCTGTGGAAGGGGAGCTGGGAAGGGTTACAAGAAGAGAGTTGAGACAGGCTCAGCTCTCAGACCCTACATTGCAAGGCCTGAGGCAGGTAGCCAGGGAGGCACCTGATTCTCAAGGGAAGGGGGATCTGTATACTGGGACAAACAGTTACTATACAGAGAGAAGACCCCTGAGGGAGTGCTAGAAGGTGAGAAAGTACAGCAGTTGGTAGTGCCTAGAGCTGACCATCTGACGCTTCTAGCCATAGCCCATGATATTCCCTTTGCAGGTCATATGGGCATAAAATGTACAAAGAGGCATATTATGCAGAACTTCTATTGGCTTGGAATTTCCAGAGATGCAACAGGGTACTGCAGGACCTGTGAGCAGTGCCAAAAGGCAGACAAGGCAGGAGACAAGGTGAGAGCTCCTTTGATGCATTTGCTTGTGATTGAGTAGCCATTTCAGGGGGTAGCTATGGATATTGTGGGTCCTCTGAGTACCCCAAGTTCCACAGGGAAAAGTATATACTAGTGGTAGTGGACTATGCTACAAGATGCCCTGAGGCAGTGGCTTTGTCCTCCATTGAGGCAGAGAAGGTGGCAAATGCTTTGTTAGAGATTTTCAGCAGGGTAGGTTCCCCATAAAAATACTGACTGACCGAGGTGCCAATTTCATGTCAGACCTGCCGTCTTGTCTGTGGAAGTCCTGTGGGTGAAGCACATGAAGACCATTCCACACCATCCCCAGACTAATGGTCTTGTTGAGAGGTTAAACTCTGCAATCAAGTCCATGCTACGGGCATTTGCAGATCAGTTTAAGAGGGAGTGAGACAAATATTTGCCCCATCTTTTGTTTGCTTACAGAAGGGTTCCCCAAAAATCCACAGGTTTTTCACCCTTTGAGTTGCTATATGGGCATAGGGTGAGGGGACCTCTAGATTTAATTTGAGATGAGTGGGAAGGTGTGTGCGAGTCTCACAAGGAGTCTGGTGTGGCATACGTCCTAAACCTCAGGACAAGGCTTAGGGAACTCATGGGATTGGCCCAGGAGAACATGGTAGAAGACCAACAACAGAAGAAGGTGTGGTATGACAGGAATGCTCGAGCTAGAGAGTATGCTGTGGGGCAGCAGGTAATGGTTCTCATTCCTGGCAGACACAACAAGCTGCATGCAGCTTGGGAGGGACCCTACAAGGTGGTAAGAAAGGTAAGTGATGTTAACTACATGGTGGAACTGCTAGGCAGGTGGCAGGGGCACATATTGTACCATGTTAACATGATGAAACTTTACCTTGATAGGGAGGCCCTTGTGCTGAGCATTTGCAGTGGATTGCAGGAGGACTCTGAGGGAGATCTGGGGGCTGATCTCATCACTGAGGCTCGGGCTGACACCTTGGTGGAAGGGGTAACAATATCCCAGCCGCTATCTCCTACCCAGGTTCAAGAAATCCGAGCAGTGTTGCAGGAATTTGAGGACATGTTCACTGGGAAACCAGGGTGCACCCACCTGGTGCAGCACCAGGTGGATACAGGACCCAAAGGCCTATTAGGCAGACCCCTTATAGGGTGCCTGAGAGATTCAGACAGACTCTGAGGGAGGAGGTACAGGAGATGTTGGAACTAGGGGTGATTCAAGAGTACAACAGTCCCTGGGCCATCCCAGTTGTGCTGGTGCCAAAGAAGGATGGCAGCACCAGGTTCTGTGTGGACTACAGGAAACTAAATAGTCACACAGAGTTGGATGCTTACCCCATGCCTAGGACAGATGAGGCCCTAGAGAAGCTGGGTGGGGCTAAGTATCTTACAACCATTGATCTTACCAAGGGTTACTGGAAGGTGCCCTTGACTCCTTGTGCTAAATAGAAGTCAGCCTTTGTGACTCCTTTTGGCTTGTATGAGTACACAAAGATGTCCTTTGGGATGAAGAATGCCCCAGCGACTTTCCAGAGGCTGGTAGAAAATATTCTAGTAGGAGCTGGAGGGTTTTCCCTTGCTTACCTAGATGATATTGCCATCTACAGCCATTCCTGGCCAGAGTACCTTCAGCATGTCAGGGAGTTGCTGGGCAGACTACAGAGGGCAGGGTTGACCATTAAGCCGAGCAAATGTCAGGTGGGTATGGCAGAGGTCTCCTACCTAGGACATAGAGTGAGTTGTGGTAAGATAAGGCCAGAACCTGCCAAAGTGGAAGACATTCGGGCATGGTCTGCACCTGTTACTAAAAAGCATGTGAGGGCATTTTTAGGGACAGCAGGGTACTACAGAAACTTTGTCCCCAGTTCTAGTACCATAGCTGCTCCCCTCACAGACCTGACAAGGAAGAACAAGTCAGATAAGGTAGTTTGGACCCCAGCATGTGAGCAGGCATTCCAGAAGCTTAAAGAAGCTTTGGGAGGACCCCCTGTGTTAGCCAGTCCAGATTACAGCAAAGAATTTGTTGTGCAAGTGGATGCTTCGAACCATGGGGTGGGGGCTGTACTTAACCAGATTTCTTCAGAGGGAGAAGAGCACCCAGTGGTTTATCTCAGTCATAGGCTCCAACCCAGAGAGGAATGCTATGCAGCTGTAGAAAAGGAATGTCTAGCCATAGTGTGGGCACTACAGAAATGTCAGCCTTATCTGTATGGAAGGAAATTCACTGTAATGACAGATCACAACCCTCTAACATGGGTAAACAGAGCCAGCCAGCAAAATGCCAAGTTGCTAAGATGGAGCCTGGGGTTGCAAGCATATATTTCAGTGCAGCACCACAGTGGGAGTAGCAATGCCAATGCAGATGGGCTCTCAACCTTCTACTCTAGGTTTTCTTGTTGGTGCAACATTTAGGCCTTTCTGAAATAAATTGGCCCATTGTTCATTAATGTCTACCTCACTGAAATTGTATATCTTGATTTTATTTTATTTCAGAAAGGCCTAAATTTTGTGCCAACAAGAAAACCTAGAGTAGAAAGTTCATTACTTGAATTGAAATTGTATGTAAGAAAGCTGAATTTTAGACTATATTTTGAGAAAGAATGTAAGGATAAGATTATGGCTGGTTGTAAAAAAGTAATACATTCAACCTACCCTTGCACCCTACATTACATGTATTTGAAAACTTATGTATGAAACAGATTAGAAATTTACACTACACCTAAAAAGATGGATTTACACAAAATCTTTCTGTAGAGTAGGTAGAACTACTGAATGAAATTGTGAACAGGAATTCCATCAGGGTGATGAAACCTGGCAAGGGTGGGAGACTAGTCATTATGAATCAATGCACTTACATAGACAAGATGCTGATGCATCTTTATAGTGATTCCTATGTAGAAGCATCTGTAAATGAACTCAATATTTCATATAGAAACATTGATATTATTTTGAATGACTTAGTACTTAACAACTAAATCACTATCAGTGAGCTTGATTTTCTTACAAAAAAATATCCTTGTACCCCCACCATTTTCAGTATTCTGAAAATACATAAAAGTTTGGTTGACCCCCCCTTTGAGGCCGATAGTGGATGCAAAGGCTTCAGAGACATACAATCTAGTGAAATTTATTGACTTTCACCTTAAGCATGTGTTAGATCAACATCCACATCTTCTAAGGACTCCTGGGATTGTCTCAAAAAAAATAAAAGGTAACTTGTACTCAGACAACCTCATATTTTCAACTATGAAAATTAAGGATTTATTCACAGTTATCCCCCATGATGAGGGTATCATTATGTTTTATGATTATTTGTGTATGAACACCTCGCACAGTCACTCAAGGGTACTTATGTACAGGACATTAATGGAGCTTATTCTCCATAACAACTTCATTACATATGAGAACCAGTTGTTTAAACACAGAGTGGGAGTTGCAATGGGGGTGGCATGTGCCCCCCCCTATTTGCAAACATTGTCCTTACACAATGGAAAATCAACACGGTATTCAAATGTAATTTATTTCAACACTGTAGACTTTATGGTAGGTACCTGGATGATCTACTGATATTTTGGGATGGTACATGTGAACAAATGGATGAATTTCTTGGCTACTTGAACTTAAGCACTGGGTTTTTAAAACTTACTATGGAGGGCAATTCAGAAGTTATTCACTTCTTAGATATTTCTATACACAAAGACAACATTAATCATACTTTCATTTTAACCTTGTTCAGGAAACCCACTTATTCTAACACTTTACTACACTTTCACAGTTGTCACCCTACACACCAGAAAAAATCACTGGTAAAAGGACAGGGGGGTTAGACTAGCAAGAATGGTAAATGAACACACAACCTTCATTGAGGAGATGGCTAGGTTAAGGAAGATGTTTACCAGATGGGGTTACCCTTGTCCCTTTGTGGACTCTATTTTAGATGAAGTTAAAGAAAAAAGATTAAGTGGACATTTTGCCCCACTATTGGGGGTAATACAAGAACTAACTACGATAGGTGACACTACTACAAAAATTGACACCCAGGAAGATGGACTAAATCCTTTTCAAATGCTATGATGGTAACTTTTATTCCCATGTTCTATAATATTAGAGACATCCTGTACAACAACTGGACTATATTAACAACTATTATCAATTGTAATATGAAAATAGGGGAAAAAACATGTGTGGTATAGAAAAGAGATTCTTGTATCAAGAACTTGTTGGAAAGGAATAGACCACAAGAGTTAAAAGGACAAATGAATAGGTGTGGACGTTGCCCACAATGCTCGTTTATTATTGAAACCAATAATATTTACATAAGGGGATATGGCAATGTATACATAAAACAAAGATTTAACTGCTTCAGTAGATGCTTAGTATATATAGCCATCTGTCAGACATGTGACCAATTTTATATTGGGAAAACGATAAACAGTTTGAACAAACATATATATCAGCATCTATACAATATTAGGAAGGGCAATTTAAATAACGCCCTGGCCAAACATATTATTGAGCTCCCACAACACCACTTTACGTTTTCTGTTCTAGAACAAGTACACAAAGATGGTAGTAGGGGAGGGGAGGGCTGGCTGACTTATTTTTGGAATACAAGGAGCTGCTATGGCAGCTCAGATGTGATGCCATACATAAACCTGGCTTGAATGACACAATATCCATTTCCAGTTTTTTAAAACTAAAGTCTGAATTTCATATTTAAAACTTGTTATTAAAAATTCTTTTAGGAACAGATACACTATTTATAACTAACTTGAAGTGAAAAAATATCACACAACAGAGATTTTATAGTTGTTATCTGCCTTAGTTTTAGATTATTTTAACATAATTTTATTTACATTGTTTAGGATCTGATTGACTATGTTATTAGCCTATGAAGTTTTTAGTTTGGAACATGTGACACATTATGGTATGTATTTAACGGAGTGTTATTTTTTAAAACTTTATTCTGTAGAAGTCGTGAGATGAATTGCCGACGAAAGTGCTTAATAAATTGGTATAGTGGATCTTCCTGAGTGTTTTCTTGTTTCAGTACCTATGGGCCTTTCCTACACCCATTCTGCACATCCCTATCTACTTTTCCTATTGTCTTTCCATCTCCGTGCCCCCTTTTTAACCACTTTCCTATCACCCCTTTTTTTCTTTTCTTTTAAAGCAATTAGCGCGGGAGTAAGCGAGAGTAAGCACTTTTAAGCAGTAGTAAGCTGGATTAAGCCTGTTTGCATGGCACTAAGCAATGCCTACACAGATTAAGCACTTTTAAAGCTAACTGTCTGCAAGCATATTTAACCAGAAGTTTGCATTGCTTACCACCATGCAAACCCACGCAAACCTGCTTACAACTGCTTAAAAGTGCCTTCGTCACTCGGTATCCAACAGCCCTTGTTCTGTCCAGCAACAAAATAATCAGCCCTGTCCGGTCTTGAACCCTGTACACCATAGTCAGAGCAATGTACCACTACACCATCAGAGCTGTACTACTAAGTATTTTTTTAATATATCATTCAATACAGGTATAGAATACTGTGGAGCCAGCATGTTTATAATATATAAATATACAAATACAGATGTGTATGGTGATAGATGTATATGAAACTGTATACATCAGGTATATGTAGCTGTACATATGAAATTACACATATAGAATATGTACATATATAACATAAAATAATATAATGTGTAGATATCAAACAGGAAATATACTGCTATAGCAATAGTCATATATTAAAAAAAAAAAAAGAAATACATATATATATATATATATATATATATATATATATATATATATATACATAAAATATATCTATGCAAAGATAAATATATATTAACATAATATATACATATATATATATAAATATATATCTAGGTATATATATATATATATATATATATATAAATAGATACACATAAATATACTGCGGTGGTGGTGCTGCGGTAGCGTTGTCGCCTCACAGTAAGACAATGTCCTGTTCAATTCTCAGCTAGACCGTCTTCTGTGTGGAGACATGTGTGAATGGGCGTACCTTCATTGAAGGTTGTGCATCAGGGCCGGCAACTCGGCACATAAAAATCTACTGCCAATCATTAGCGGACCGGAGTTCCGCTGTGGCGACCCCTAACTGGGAAAAGCCGAAAGACACAACAACAACAATAGATACACATAAATATACATATGCAGAGATATCTATATATACAGACATACATACGTATACATACATATACAGATATAGATATATATGCATACACACACACACACACACACACAAATATATATATATATATATATGTATATATATATATATATATATATATATATATATATATCTGTGCATAACATGTACTGCAGTTATACCCAGCACCATACCTCCCCACCCCTAAGTGTAAGAGATCTGGACAAAGGCTACAAAATGGGGAGGGCAATGGACCAACACTAGGGACACAATGTACATCCTGTACGTATAAATGTAGAATGTCGCTACAGGAACAGGGTGTGTGTCAGCATACATGTTCTGAAGGATGTCAATCATGAAACTGTAATGTATGTCATCATATACTGACAGATATCCCCACAAAATCACAGTGATTCACCACAGGAAGAAATAAAATGATACTGTTCAACAGACCAGAAATATGGGCAATAAATGTGGACAGTCTTGAACAATCTGGCCGGTGACAGGTATGCTCAGAACAGCTTAGTGCAAGAAAGCATAACCAAGCCAGGCAAAGGGAGGGGGGGGCATGAAAATGTGGACATATCTGACATACTGGTATAGATGAGCTAACACATGTGATGCAGTAACACCCGCCTGTCTTTTCCAATATCTATTGAGTGGAATAGCACAAGTCCAAAATCCAGTGACTTACCAGAAGTTAGTCATGTAACTCTTCACATCCCCCCACTGGTGTGTCAGACATACACAATGCTTATGTGGACCAGGCAACACTACACATCTGCCAAATATCTGGACATAACATCACATTAGGGAAAATACACTGAGCTGCTAGCCATGTCACTAAGCAACATCCAAACTACAGGCAGACTGACACAACAAAAAAGGGGAATACACATGTAAACTGCAAATATACCAGGCACTCCAGGGATGTAACAGCACTGAGAAACAGACACCAGTGTGAAAGTGCATACAGTATAAGGAGTGTGTGAACCAAACTGTCAGCATGTTTGATACTCACACACTACCCCTACATATAATGGCCCAATACACAGTGTGGTATGATGCCTGACTGTGTTATGGGGTATGTCACAGTCTTACCCTACAAAAATGTAACACTTGATAGAGCACCAGAAACTGGATCCGCATGCAAAGGCAGATAGAAAAGGAAACATAACACTTACATCAACCCCCCCCCCCCACATGAAATAACATATTCACAATACAGTGCTACACAATCCTGACAATCTGTCAACAATAGCCAGAAATACAAAGAGCTCCCAACTGTACACACTCCCAAAGAATGTCCAGGCCTTGTCATTATATATAAGGCCTCTTACACATAAAATGTCTGGCAGTCTGATACCTAACTGGGATGATATTACGAATTACATCACTAAGTAATGATATACCATATCTCTATGCCTCTGACTGCATGATATATGGACAAAGTTTGACATACTCATGGACAGAGGCCTAAACACAGGTCCAGGACAGAGATATTGCTGTTATAAACTGAGAAAGTAGCTGGTGTAACAGGGTTTATTTTAACAAATCTGTTCTGAGCAATATGAAGTCAGAAACAAACATGGATGTTACCATTTATTGACTGCTATCCTACAGAGCATGCTACTGACCTTCCAAATTCAATAAATGCATGAGTAACACACTGATAATAAGAGTACAAACTCTGGGCAGTCTGAGCTATGTCAACCACATAATACTCTCAATACTGCAAATCATGCAGAGCAGCCATATCCACACAAACCCTGTCAGATCAGCAGTACTTCAAATGTATAACAATACTCACAGTCTGTCCCTGTGTCCGGAACAATTGTCCCTGGTGAGTTGGGCTGTCTTCACAGTCTCTGTCATATGTTGTTAGTAGAACAACCCTCTGTGATGTTTTGTGTAGCACACATGCATGAAAACCTCCTCACAGGCAAAGAAAGGGCCAAAGCTTACATGAGGTACACAGTTATAGGACTGTTTCCAAGATATTGGCTACAAGAATAATACCACAGCTGTTCCATATGGAATTAGCAAGTGTGGAACTCCAATTCATGCACAGGCCATCAGCTCATCCTGACCAGTACCTACAAAAGGCAAGCTGCTGCCTCTGCAAAACAGATGTGCAGCCTACATTCCAGAGAGAGAGACAAGAGAAAAAAAAAAAAACAAAAAAAAAACGTATACAACCAGAAGCAGCAAAAGGGAGACAAAAAAAGAAATCTGTACAACAGGATTCCATCATACATCAACAGGAAAAAAAAAAACAGGTATGTCAAACAAGTATGCATGTAATGGACTGCAGTAGGGGGTATGTAATAATGGGAAATAGGAATTTTAATATATATGTCCCAACAAGACTTGCTGTACGAACATATTGCTGAGCAGAACCTATGGCCATAGCATCTCTGTCCATCTGCAGTGACATAGAATATACCTCAGGCACCAGATGTCACACATATATCCAGATATGAATTGTGAATACTGCTATGTTATGCATGTTTGTCTCAGAAATGTCATGGAGCTATACAGGGTTGTTGCATAGTGGAATAATGTCACAGCTGTGTGTGTTGGACTGCATGTGATATACCGAACTCAAACCATTATGCACACTGACCATATTTGTGCCTCATATTTGTAATCAGCCCTGTCCAGTCTTGAACCCTGTACACCATAGTCAGAGCAATGTACCACTACACCATCAAAGCTGTACTACTAAGTATTTTTTTTAATATATCATTCAATACAGGTATAGAATACTGTGGAGCCAGCATGTTTATAATATATAAATATACAAATACAGATGTGTATGGTGATAGATGTATATGAATCTGTATACATCAGGTATATGTAGCTGTACATATGAAATTACACATATAGAATATGTACATATATAACATAAAATAATATAATGTGTAGATATCAAACAGGAAATATACTGCTATAGCAATAGTCATATATTAAAAAAAAAATATATATATATATATATATATATATATATATATATATATATATATATAAATAGATACACATAAATATACTGCGGTGGTGGTGCTGTGGTAGCATTGTCGCCTCACAGTAAGACAATGTCCTGTTCAATTCTCAGCTAGACCGTCTTCTGTGTGGAGACATGTGTGAATGGGCATACCTTCATTGAAGGTTGTGCATCAGGGCCGGCAACTCGGCACGTAAAAATCTACTGCAAATAATTGGCAACCTGCAAACAATGACATTACAACATCTCCGACTCTTTTATTTGGCAATTGCTGTTTGGGATCCCCACAGCAGATCATCTTCACCTATGGCATCCAGTCCGCTGCATCTTGCTCTCACACACCATACACCTGCATGTCTGCCATCACCACATGCATGCACCTTTTTTTAGGCTGTCTGCTATCCCTGTAATCTGGCAACCTCATCTGTTGCAAGATATACTCAGCATACTCCCTCAGCACATGTCCAAACCAAGCATGCCACTGTCTGGCATTGTCCCCAACCCATCCAACCTGTGCTGACCCACTAATACATGTCCCCAATCCTATCTCCCCTGTCAAACACTGTGCAAATGTAAACATCCTACACTGCAGTGTCCCACCCTGAATCCTGCCTGTCTTTACAATCCCACTGTCTGCAACCAATATAATGTAGCCAGTCACACTACCCTCCTGTAGACTTTCCATATCACTCTTAATGGTACTTGTCTGTCACAAATAACTCCTGACTCCCCACCCCACCACACATAACCTGCCTGTACTGTGTCATACACCTCTCCCCCACACTGCCCATGACTCTGAACTGGTGTTCCCAAGTAGTTAAACCTATCCACCTTCCAAACTGTATGCCCTGCATTGTCACCGTTCCTCTATCCCCCACCCCATTCACACACGTGTATTCTTACTTAGTCTTGCTGACCATCATTCCTCCCCACTCTACAACATACCCCCCACCTCCCCAGAGTCTCCCCAACCTGTCTCCTAATCTCACTACAGACCACAATGTTATCTGCAAACTGCACAGTCAACACAGGCCCCTGTCTGATCATGTCTGTCAACCTGTCCCTTACCACTGCAAATGTGAAAGGATACACAGCTGACCCCTGATGTACTCCAACTTCCACCTTAAATCCACCTGTCATGTCAAAACCAGAAATCACTGCAGTCACACTAGCCTCCTACATATCCTGTAGGTATCTGACAAACTCCTCTGGCACTCCTGACTTCCACATACAATACCACAACTACTCTCCTGACAGCATGCCATATGCTGTCTGCAGGTGCACATAGACACAATGCAGCTGCATCTCAGCTTCAGTGCAGAGCTCCATCAACACTTGTGGATCAATATTTGCATCTGTAACTCTCTTACCTGGCATGAAACCATACTGCAAATCATCAATCATCAAAATGTTCTCAACCTAGCTGCCACCACCCTTTACCATTACTTCATCCTGTGACCAATCATTGTTATCCCTCACTTGTTACTACAGCTCTGCAGACTACCCTTGTTCAGATAAGCAGTACCCACACATATTCCCCAACATCTCACACATCCTCTCACTTTCCAAGATTACAGTAAACAATCCAGTTAAAAATACCACTGCCATGTCACAGAAACACATCCAGGCATCCACAGGTGTGTCATCTGGAACAACAGCCTTTCCACTGCTAAACCCCCTCATAGCTATCCTTAGATTCCCCTTGATAATCTGTTGCACCTCCAGATTAACCATACCCACCACAGCCAATCTTCCCTCCCTCCCTCCCTCCCTCCCTCCCCCATTTTCTTCTTGGAACAGGCCATCAAAGTGATGTTTCCATTTGTTATAAACACACTCCTAGCTTGTATGTTTCACCCATATTCCTTTATCACCCTTTTGTGCTGCACATCCTTCCTAGCTATGTGCCTCTGTCTAGCCAATAGCTACAGGCCCTATACACCATCTGTGCTGTCCAACATTACATACAACCCCAGACTTCACATCTGTATGTCAGACTCCACAACCATAGCCATGTGCAACACTCTCTTTGCCATGCACCCCATCTCTTTATACTCATGTCTACTTTCTATATCTGTCTGTCAATTCCACTTCTCCTTTTCCAAGACCTTTCTCAGCATACTCCCCTGTACTTCTTCATTCCACCACAATGTGTGTAGGAGCATTCATCATCTGTCCAGCATGTCAGCCTGTGTGAGCACAGTAGATCACAGGTGCATTAATGTAATGCTGAGTATGAGTACAAATTGGACACATCCACTGAGGGCAATCGGAAGGCCATCCCCACATATATCTGCGGTTTCACAGGCAACTATCCAACCCACCCTGTAATGGAGGTCAGTCACAGCACATACACACACCATAGCTAAAGCCAACCTGCTTCAGACATGTTTAGGACAAACGTCACCCCCCTGGCTCAACATCAGTATATAAGGATATGCACACCACATGCACCCCTACCCTCAACATTAATCAGGTGCAAACTGCCTACTTACACATAATGCTATGCATGTCCATACAATGCTGCTAGGTACTGGAGTATTATTTGATGTAATGTTGTAGCTACTGATACTCATTAGTCGTGAGCTGTCTCTGCAAAGAACTATGGGCAATGTCTGATGTCCTGTGATGTGTTTTTCCCTGTTTATGTCTTTCAAGCGTGATGCAGAGGCTTCCAGTCTATGATGTCCAGGAGACAGCAGCCATAACTGATGCTAACCTGTAACACTACCACATCCTCTTCAGTCGGGGTTGCCAACAGCAGTGGGAGAGGACAGCCCTCTGGGAAGACATCATCCAGAGAGTGGACACCTTGGGGAACCATGGCCGTACATATGAACAGGTAAGGCACAGAGCAACTGACCTGATTCAGCGTGTACAACAAATGGCTGCTGTGGTGGAGAGGGACCATTCCGCTACTGGAGGGGGGCCAGCCAGACAGGCCCCATTTACAGCAATGGAGGAGCTTCTTGCCAACCTTTGGGTGGCCCACAGAGAACAACCACTACAACATGTAGCTGTTCTGGAGGTGGGTGCCACCCAGGAAACCTGTGAGGAACGTCCATGTAAGGCAAAAGTCCACATCAGTGTACTGAGGTTACATTTCAACTGTGTAATAACAGTCTTTAGATGCAGATGTCATTGCAAAATAGAACACTGAGTGGGGTTTAGTTATGCACACATGTGCCTATTTTAGGTGAAGAATAGCAAATAGTGTAATATCATAGTGTAGACTGTACCTGTGCATATATGTAGCATTGCTGCTGGTCTGATGGCTATTGTGAAGCTGCTGACAATACCTCTCCCCTCACATTACCTAGGTACCTCTTGTTACATGAGGCACAGTAGCCTGAGGCCGGTAAGTATGAGATCTTCCTGTTGTGGCTTACCAGTACCCCAGGCATTTTAAGGTCATGCATGTGGCCATGCACTGAACTGTTATAGTCAGCAAATTGCATGTATCTGCAAGATCACCTGTGGTGGGGTTCACTGCATGATATCACAGAGGCCTATTTGCATGAGATGTCACATATCAGTAGCATAACTCACAAACCTGTTATTGCAGGACATCCGGATAATGATTGCCAAAATGTGGGGACAGAGTGCCAATAGTAGGGACATGTGTACAGTACTGTGAGACAGTGCATATAAAAGGTGTACACACATGTCACAATGCCAGTTATTTGTGAGATATGACAATGTGAGCACAATACACAAGACCAAAGCCATGCAATCTGTCATGTGACCTATAATCGGTACAATGCAAATGTGAAACATACAACTGAAAGTATAAAACACCAATAAACCAGGAAAACAGACCAGCAAGGAGACAAGACGGTGCAGTAGTGACAGTTTGTAGAAGTGGTCATCACTACACATATTTTGGGAAGATCATCCCAGAAATGTCCAGGGAGGCTGCCAGGAGTCATACAACAACAGTGAATGGGTATCAGACATCTCTGGCAAGTACTGACTGTGTACTACATGTGGCAACAGTCTTCCATGGACTCCACATGTCTTGGGTATAGGGTGTGTTTTGATTATGGCAGCTGTTCCTCACAACACACAACAGCCAGTTCTGGGTAACATCTGGACAACAGTTCATCAATTTTTCAAAATGCATGTGTGGAAATGTGTGAAGGTGTTATGAGACCAGGGTTGAACTCTCTTTGTGTGCAATTTGGTCATGTTAGTTTGGCACAGTAGCAGCACTGCACAACAGCAGAACAGCACTACCCACACAATGAAGCAGGGTGATGGCAGTATCCTGCTTTGGGTTTGCTATCTACCAGCTTGAACTGGGGCTGTAGCCAATTCATATGGTATTATGACCACTTTCAAACACCAGTCACTTGTGGCTATGATCTGTCTGGTGTCTGCCACATAGCTGTGGATTGGAAGGTATGCCAACATTGCACACAACAATGGACCACAACCTACATCCAAATGAACAAAAGGATGGATTCACAAGCACAGAATCAACAGGCTGATGTGGCCAAGCCAGAGGCCACACCTACATATGAAACACAGTCTGTGTCTTGACCTGACAAGTGTGGTGCACAGGGGATGTCCTTGCAATCGGAGAAATTTGGAGTTGTTTGTCAAGGGAGAGTTTGCAAACATTGCCATGTTGAGTTGTGTCATGCTGAGAAACACCACCCCAAGAGGACTGACTGCTGTACTGAGAGCAGCAGGTGCTTTACCAAAGTATTGGTTTACCGGTGTGCACCTTCTGCAAGCCAGCTATTGTAAAGCTAACATGTACATATGCCAACCCTACCTGATGTATATGTTTCTCATTCAGAATGCACAGGTTACATATCATACAAAATGGTGGAAATCTCATGGCAATATTCATGTGGTCTCATGTGATATGTCACAAAACCCTTACAATGTTAAGAGGGGTGTGTACACTTACTATATCCACTGTCAGTTTGTGAAGTTGTTTGAGGAAATGCTCTTGTTTTCATATACATCTATTCCAGGTTATGACAACTGGAAATCACAGTATGACATTAAAAGTAGGGTCACCAATCCACTGGTCAAACCAGTAATGTACCAGACCAACATAGGAGGTATTTGCAGCAGACAGGGAGTATGACCCACATATCAAAATAGTTGTGAAAACTCTGTACAGTTTGTAGTTATGTTCCATAGGTTGTGCCACAGTGCTATACATGTGAACAGCACTGATGTCTACATGGGTGTAGTGTGTTCTAGGTGAAGGCTCAACACCTACTAAAGACACTCACACATCCCATTGGTGTAAAGTAGTAGTAAAGTAGTAGTAAAGTAGTAGTAAAACTAAGTTGAAAGTTATGTACTGCATGATGTTGAGGACCTGTCTAGAGTGTGTCTGTTGTGGTCTGGGTGTGTGTCATGACTGTCACCCCTCTGCCTAATGTGAGGTCTGTGTAATGCCTGTGGGACACCTTGTGTGTGTGTGTGTGTGTGTGTGTGTGTGTGTGTGTGTGTGTGTGTGTGTGTGTGAGAGAGAGAGAGAGAGTGTGTGAGAGTATGTGTATATGATAGCAAACTGTATGAATTTTGTTAGTAATATACATATCTCCCTCTATACAGGTGATGTTTGCTGGTTTGGCCACTGTGACAATGATGGCAACCATAGTGGGGCACAGGTGGGGTTATCATGGGCTGCAGCTGTGTCACTGGTTGGCATTCCACCTTCATCAACCCCATCCCCGCACATGGTCACAATGTCTACACATTCCCCATCACCAGTGGCCACAAGTGAAG